>NC_091437.1:45435947-45735947 GCF_964237555.1 Oryctolagus cuniculus
TTCTGTATATTAAGAGAATCGAAAATGAATCCTCATGTGAATGGAAGGGGAGAGGGAGTGGGAAAGGGGAGGGTTGTGGGTGGGAGGGACGGTATGGGGGGGGAAAGCCATTGTAACCCATGAGTCGTACTTTGGAAATTTATATTCATTAAATAAAAGATAAAAAAAAATGCTATACAGAATAAACAACAAAAAAAAAGAACTTCTTACTAGAAATGATCCCTTCATAGTAGCTGAAAATAAAAGCTATTTCTTCCTAGAGTTCAGAGAACATACACATGAATGTACTGGATCACATATTTTTAAAGCAGGATTTCTGAGCATATTGTCCACCCTGGGCTGGACAGTGTGTTCTCGTGGGAGACTGTCCTTGGGCGATGGCTAGATGGTTAGCAGCATCCTTGGCTTCTACCCTCTAGATGCCAGCAGCATTGCCTCTCAGTTGTGACAACCAAAAACGTCTCCAGACATTACCATGTGTTCTCTAGAGGGCAAAATCTCCACTGTGCTTAAAGAAACTGACTCTAGATAGCTTGGGAGCAATACCAAGCTGGAGTCACAGCAGGCTTTGGTTGCACCCAGATTTATTGTCAAAGGAAAATGAGAGTCAAGGGAAACTAAACTGATGTTGTAGTTTGCTTTGTTTCCTCAGTGTCTAAGATAGTACAGCAAATGATTATTTTAAACTGAAATACTTAAAATGAAGAATAATGATGTTTAAATCTCCTGTAGCAATAGTGTTACGAGTTTCTGTTCTTCATTTTCTCAGTGGTAGGGAGTGAGCCAGAGTGAATGTGCTGAAAGTTCAAGTGTAGAATGAAATTAATATAGAATGAGAAAACATCTGCCAGAAGTATCTCTGTTCTAGCTTTAACTCCCAATAATGCAGGCTTCTTGGGTTGATTCAGGAAGGGATTCTGTGGTACAGAGGCAGTGCCCCTCACTTCCAGAGATGTTTCCTAATCCTTTTTCCTACTGCTGGTCCTTGCATCTCTGCTACTTCCTATCAAGCAGGAAGTCGTGACTTAGTGACTTAATGATGTGCACATGTGTGGCTGTCATGACTTGCTGGAGCTAGGACTTTATAAAGTGTCAGCATGTGTGGCTGTGGATGTTGTTTGGGATCCAAGAAATCCCCAGGATGCAATTAGGCACATTGACTTGTGTTACAAGAACAAAACTTATTTATACATGAGAACACACAGTTTTCCTCTTCCCCACTTTTTCTGAGCAGGAAGGGATCATTTCTTTTAAGTTAGCTTTGAGAATCCTTTTTGTTGTTCAGAATCTAGTTAGTAAAATTAAGGCAAGAGCTAATTTAAATTCTAAGAGCAAGAGTAGGTAGGAGATAGAAAAGCTACAATTGACTGTGAATCCTTGAAAACATTTGGAAGAAGAAGTGGAGGGGGCACCATTTAAAGGAACAGCTACTGCACATGTGGAACACATCATGGATGGTCAAAAATATTTTGAATTTAAAAATGTTTTTGAATTAACTTTTAAATTTAAAATGTGTTTTAGATGTTTCACCACACATTAAGACTATGCTGTATAAATAGTAAAAGTGCTCTCAAATATATTTAACTGCAGAATTGAGTTTTTTTATTTAAATAATACAGTGTGGAGATGGAGCCATGTGGTTCCTGTACTAGTTAATAATAATAATAGGCTGGATTGGGAAGTGACTTACTGAACTAATTCCCTGCCAGGCTAATCTTCACAGCTACTGTGAGCCAGTACTCTATAGCTGGTCTCCCTCTTAGCCTGGTGCTTTAGACAAGAGGACAAAGAAAGATTTGTTAATCAGTATAGAATCCATTGTATCATTCACCAAAGTCAACTTCATGAAATGTCTATCATTTGATCGTACTGTCGATACAAAGAGGAGGCACACAGTGCCTCTGCCTCAAAGTACTGACAATCTTGTCCATAAGTAACTTGTTAATTAATACATGGGGTAACCCACTCGTAGGTTGAATGTATATAGTCTAATGAACATTTTCTTAGTATTAGAACTTATCCTAAAGTTGTACATAGTCTTCCAGAGAATTAAGATTTATCCCGTTTCTACCTGCATTAGATTGGTATATATAATGTTTGTAACTTTATTAGAACTCCTCATGAGTACTCAGAATTTCTGGCTATCTCTAAAATAACAGGTTCAGAAAAATTTTTCTTACATATGTATTACACTGTGTACTTTCATTGTTAAATCTGATACAGATCCAGCAATGAATAACAGATCTTTGTAACTTCATAACTCAGTCTCAGAATGAACACAATTTAAGGAGTACAGCAGGCAGATGAGAAAATACTTCCTCCTGATGTATGCCTGCCATTGCTTTTCAGCCAGAAGCTACATGAAACTCAAATGCTCTTACTGACCAGTAAACTTAACCGTGGGAAGGAACCTTCTGTCTATTTTTCCCTCTGGCTCTTCGGACATGTTATATTCCATTAGCAGCTTCTCTGATTTTTTACCTAAAGCCTTTCCCTTGCTTTGGATATTGGCTAACATTTTCCACTGGTCAGAAACTTTGTTTATACAGCTGATCAAGTTAACGGTTCATCTCTTCAGCTCTGTAGGCACTCCAATTCTCTCGTCATCATAACTAGAATTGGTTATTTTACTTGGCAGAATTATTTCAGTAATGCAAGATAACCAAATTGGATTGGTGATCGATTAGTTTGTCCAGTACTCATTCTGGTAAATAAAACCAATCAGGCTTCAAATGGTTGAATTACTGTTGCAGTAGAGACACAATGTGAATGAAAGCTTAGAGACCCCAGGGAATTTAATAAAATCCCACTCTGCAACCAGATGATTATCCTACAATAATAGTGTATATCATAGACCAACACAGTTCATCCTTTCTCAGGGGAAACAGCTTGTTTCACATTCTACATAGATTAGAAATACTACCAATTGCAAAAATTACCATTGAAAATCACTAGTCTCAAGGAGGAGTCCAAAAACTTAAATGGTGCTGTCTTGGTTGATAACTGCTTATTTTTCCTATGCTGAATTCTGTGTACATACTGATATGGGAAGACTTTGGAGGGTCATTATAGTGTTTGCATTGCTGAGTATAGCAGATTGAATATTGAAATTTTAAAATTCATTTTAAAATTTATTTCTCTCAAATGAGAGAAGATGGCAGTTTAGCAACAGGATGAGTCACGCCACGTGGGGCAAAATGGATAGTTAAAAGGAAGAGATGATACACACCAAAGATAGAGCCATGGGAAATTCTCGACAGGAAACAGCAGAGACTGGGCAGGCTCATGCCAAAAGAGCAAATAAGAAAGGGAAGTAAATGGCAGAGACTCAGACCAGGGAGGTTGGCACCAGGCCCCAGGTCTAGGAGCTACGAATAGCAGCAGCAGGGAGACCTTGGTGAACTGCTTTTGAAGTTCCACACAGGAAAAAAAGAGAAGATGTAGAAGAACAGACAGAGAGGTCGGGCACCCCCCGCCCACCTCCATTAACCCTGCACACACCCGAACCTGCAGCTGGTTGGGAGAAGCCATTTTGTTTGTGTACTTTTTCAAACATAAGCAGGGGACTGCTGCCTTTGCCTCGTGAGCCCACACCCTTCAATTGTGGGGGTCACAAGGATGTGCTACACAGAATCACAGAAACAGAAACATTGCTATGAAAGAAGAAGAATGTAGAAAATGACCCAGTAAAAGTACAAAGGTAACCCAAAGTAAAAAATTAGGACTGTTAATGGAAATATGGCAGAGCAAAGTCAGTACTTAAAAATAGTCACCCTGAGTGTAAATGGTCTCAACTCTCCAGTTAAAAGACACAGACTGGCTGAATAGATTTTTTTTAAAATCTATTTTCTTCCTACAAGAAGCATATCTTACAACCAAAGACGCACACAGACTGAAAGTGAAAGGATGGAAAAAGGTAATCCTTGCTAACAGAAGCCAAAAAAAGCTGGTGTAGCCATCCTGATATCAGACAAAATAGACTTTAACACACAAACTATTTTTTTTCTTTTTTTTCTTTTTTGACAGGCAGAGTGGACAGTGAGAGAGAGAGAGAGAAACAGAGACAGAGAGAACACACAAACTATTAAAATAGACAAAGAAGGACACTATATAATGATTAAAGGATAAATTCAACAGGAAGATATGACTATTATAAATATATGTGCACCAAATTACAGGGCACCTGGCTATCTAAAAGAAATGTTAATGGATTTAAAGGAAGATATAGGCTCAAATATAATAGTAATGGAGGATTTCAATACCCAACTTTCTTTTTTTTTAATTTTTATTTAATGAATATAAATTTCCAAAGTACAGCTTATGGATTACAATGGCTCCTCCCCCCCCCATGACTTCCCTCCCACCTGCAACCCTCCCCTTTCCCATTCTCTCTCCCCATCCATTCATATCAAGATTCATTTTCAATTCTCTTTATATACAGAAGATCAGTTTAGCATATATTAAGTAAAGATTTCAACAGTTTGCACCCACACAGAAACACAAAGTGAAAAATACTGTTTGAGTACTCATTGTAGCATTAAATCACAATGTACAGCACATTAAGGACAGAGATCCTACATGAGGAGTAAGTGCACAGTGACTCCTCTTGTTGACTTTACAAATTGACACTCTTGTTTATGGCATCAGTAATCACCCTAGGCTCTTGTCATGAATTGCCAAGGCTATGGAAGCCTTTTGAGTTTACCAACTCTGATCATATTTAGACAAGGTCATAGTCAAAGTGGAAGTTCTCTCCTCCCTTCAGAGAAAGGTACCTCCTTCTTTGATGACCTGTTCTTTTCACTGGGATCTCACTCACAGAGATCTTTCATTTAGGTCATTTTTTTTGTTTTTGCCAGAGTGTCTTGGCTTTCCATGCCTGAAATACTCTCATGGGCTTTTCAGCTGGATCCAAATGCCTTTAGGGCTGATTCTGAGGCCAGAGTGCTGTTTAGGACATCCGCCATTCTATGAGTCTGCTGAGTATCTCGCTTTCCATGTTGGATCGTTCTCTCCCTTTTTTTATTCTACCAGTTAGTATTAGCAGACACTAGTCTTGTTTATGTGATCCCTTTGACTCTTAGTCCTTTCATTATGATCAATTGTGAACAGAAATTGATCACTTGGACTAGTGAAATGGCATTGGTGCATGCCACCATGATGGGATTGAATTGGAATCCCCTGGTCAATACCCCACTTTCAGCAATAGAAAGATCAACTAGACAGAAAAGCAACAAGGAAACAATGGACTTAATCGGCACAATAGGCCAAATGGACTTAATGGATATCTACAGAGCCTTCCACTCTACAGCCACAGAATAAACATTTTTCTCACCAGTGCAGGGAGCTTGTTCTAGAATTGACCACATGCTAGGCCATAAGGCAAGTCTCAGCAAATTCAAAAAAATAGAAATCATATCATGTAAATTCTCAGACCACGATGCAGTGAAGCTGGAAATAAGCAACTCAGAATCTCTAGAACATATGCAAACATGCGGAGACTGAACAACATGTTCCTGAATGAACAGTGGGTCATAGAAGAAATCAAAGGAGAAGTCAAAAAATTTCTGGAAACAGATGAAGATGACAGTACAACATATCAAAACTTATGGGATACCACAAAAGCAGTGTTAAGAGGAAAGTTTATAGCAGTTGGTGCCTACATCAAAAAATTTGAAAGGCACCACATAAATGAGCTATCAGTGCATCTCAAGGATCTAGAAAAAGAATAGCAAACCAAACTCAAAACTAGTAGGAGAAATTAAATAATTAAAATTAGAGAAGATATCAACAAAAGTTAAACCAAAAAAATGTTCCTACATGGAAAGCAGTCCACACAGCAGACTCATAGAATGACAATCACTTTAAATAGCACTCTGCCCTCAGAATCAGGCCTTAAGGCAATCTGGTTGGCTGAAAAGCCCATTAGAGTGTTTCAGACATGGAAAGCCAAGACACTGAGGCAAAAAATGTCCTACATGAAGGATCTCTGTGAGTGAGACCCCAGTGGAAAGAAGAGGCCATCAAAGAAGGATGTACTGTTCTCTGAAGGAAGGAGAGAACTTCCACTTTGCTTCTGGCCTTGTCTAAATACTGACAGAGATTGTGGATTCTAAAGGCTTCCATAGCCAGGGCAGCTCATGTTAAGAGCCTCGGGCAATCACTGATGTCATACATAAGAGTGTTAATTGTTAACAACAGGAGTCACTGTGCACTTACCTCTCATGTAGGACCTTTGTCCTTGTTAGTTCTTTGTGTGTTTGTGTGTGTGTGTGTGTGTGTGTGTACAAATTGTTGAAATCGGCCAGTGCCGTGGCTCAATAAGCTAATCCTCCGCCTTGCGGCAGAGGCACACCAGGTTCTGGTCCCGGTCGGGGTGCCAGATTCTGTCCCAGTTGCTCCTCTTCCAGGCCAGCTCTCTGCTATGGCCAGGGAGTGCAGTGGAGGATGGCCCAAGTGTTTGGGCCCTGTACCCCATAGGAGACCAGGATAGGCACCTGGCTCCTGCCTTCAGATCAGTGCAGTGGGCCGGCCGCAGCGTGCCAGCCGCGGCGGCCATTGGAGGGTGAACCAACGGCAAAGGAAGACCTTTCTCTCTGTCTCTCTCTCTCACTGTCCACTCTGCCTGTCAAAAAATAAAAAATAAAAAAATAACAAATTTTTGAAATCTGTTATTCTTTACTGTTTAAAGTTAATTGACAATGAATCTTAATGGAGAATGAGACAGGGAATGGGAGATGGAGGAAGAGGTGGGGTGAGAGTGGGGGTGGGAGGGTTGGTATGGTGGGAAGAATAATTGTATTCCTAAAGTTCTATGTATGAAATTTGTGCTTATTAAATAAATGGTTTCTTTGTTTGCGGGGCCAGCATTGTAGTGCAGCAGGTTGAGCCACTGCTTGCAATGCTGGCATCGCATATTAGTATTGGCTAGAGTCCTGTCTGCTCTGCTTCTAGTCCAGGTCTCTGCTAATGTGCCTGGGATGGCAGCAAAATTTTAGTATATGTGCTGCCGAAGCGAGCACTGGGATGGCAGCAAAAGATGGACCCCTGCCACCCATGTGGGAGAAGACCCAAATGGAGTTCCAGGATCTGACTTCGGCCTGGCCTACCTCCTGCCCTTGTGGCTATTTTGGGGAGTGAACCAATGGATACAAGATCTCTTTCTTTCTCTCCTTCTTTCTCTTTGTAAC
Source organism: Oryctolagus cuniculus (assembly GCF_964237555.1). Classification (NCBI taxonomy): domain Eukaryota; kingdom Metazoa; phylum Chordata; class Mammalia; order Lagomorpha; family Leporidae; genus Oryctolagus; species Oryctolagus cuniculus. The sequence goes on from NC_091437.1 coordinate 45,443,138, forward strand.
TCTACCTGTCAAATAAATGAATCTTAAAAATAAAATAAAATGAAAGAGAAGAATTTTTTAGGGAAAACATATAAGGTATAATAGGAAATTTATCCAATATACTTGAAATATATTTTTTAAAAGAAAATATATCCTAAATTCTAAGGCCCCTTTGTCACTGACTTGCTGTGTGAGTATAAAGTATCTTGGTTGGTACTTGCAGCTCCAGTAAAATAAAAGTAATAATTATTATCCTATCTACATCACCAAGTTGTCATTAGGATCAAATAGAACATTATCTATGGAAGCATCTCTGAAGTCTGAGAGGTATTAAAAACTGGTGGCTGCTAGCAAGGCACTGTATTGTGGGATGTGTTGCAGGTGGGATGAGAGAGATTTTTCAGGGTCCATGGGTTTGCTTTCAGAAATGGACATTAAGCAGTACTGAACTACAGAGTGAGGAAGTTTCTGCTTTCTTTGATTCTCAGGCAACCTTTCTGATTCCTCCAAAAAGCACATCGCCTTTATGCTAGTGACTCCATAACATTCATTAAGCTCCCTTTCTTTCGAAAGAGAAGTCTCAGACATGGAGCCTTAAATAGACAAGTGCCTCTAACTACATTTTAAGAATGGGGTTTAGTTTTCTTTGCTCACGTATTTTTGTGGCAAACTCCTTCATGATAAGTGCTAATGCTTTTCCATTAACAGTAGTAATATAAAGGTTCACATCTAAGTGAATTTGTCTACATGGAAAACAGATCCCTTAAAATAAATTATTATGTAAATAATAGAATGATATGCAAATTTAAAATTATGTGCATGATATTTAAATTTGGGAATACATTGGAGTAGCACTAGAATGCACGGGTCAAGACAACTGACACTTTTTTATGTTGCTGTGTTTTACATCTCACCATCTTTAAACAATGCTTCCAGGGAAACACTGTAAATAAGGAAATAAAAATGGAACTTCCAGCCACCATTGTAACATCCATGGGTAAAGCCATCCGTTGACAGAATCTCAGCATTAGAATCTGTCTTAGAACTTCTAAACTTTTTAAACATTAACACAGACAGTGCTGACTGAGTTAAAGAGACTGTCCCCTCCCCAAGAGTCCAGTTTGTCTCATTACCTTGGAAAGGGACACATATATACAGTATGTCAGCCTCATTCATGATGGGCACCAACACTTTGATGAAATACATCATACTGTATCTTTCAAAGACTATATGAATCCATGAACAATTACAATTTGAACAAGTTGTGGGCAAGCTAATCCTTTGTGATCAGTGTTTTCTCACCAGTTTGCTGTTCATTCTCTCTTTCTCGCTCTCTCTGTCTCTTCTCTCTCTCTCTCTCTCTTCCTCTCTCTCTCTCTCTCTCTTCCTTTCTCTCTCTCTCTCTCTCTCTGGGTGTGTGTGTGTGTGTGTGTGCGTCCTTTCCTTCTCTCTCAATATGGAAGGAAGTAGGAAATATTTTCAAATAGTTTTATCGGAAGCACAGGCATGGAAAATTTGTTGGTGGGTTTTTAAAAATAATATCTGAAAATTTATGGGTGAGCTCAATTTAGAAAAAGTGAGGAAAGCACATGATGACATTCAGGCAGCTTGGGAGCCTTTTTTTTCCATCTAATGTTCTGTTGAATAAAATCACAAAGTAATGATTTCCACTTGTTAATAAATAATTCTTTCTTGAAGGGAGGAAGTCTTGAAAAAAGAGAAGAAATAATAACCATAAAAACGTCACTAGAATCATCTTCATTCTTTTCAAATACATTCACTCCAACCTTGGCAAAATTAACTGACCTTCCTCAAATATCTGTAGCTGCCTCTCCTGTGGGTTTTCATTTTTAATTGGTGTATCTTTTTTCCTACAGTTTTCTAGCTTGTGTTTTTACAATTATTTTTCCAAAATTTGGGTATTTGACACCTTAATGACATATTATTGCACTTTAAGGAAAACACACCCTTCTATACTGTTCTTTTTGCCTGGCAGTAGGGCTTTGCTTTTGAGCAGATGTTCATTGCTGTTACGAAAGGACTTTAGAATGCTGGATTCAGATGAAACTTGGAGGCGAGGCCAATTATGTCATATGGTGTCAGTGCCCAGTTACAACACTAATGTAACCAGCTTTTTTATTATTTTTAATTTTGGGGAGTTTTAATTATTCCCATGTATACTTCAGAGCCCTCTTTGTGGAAAACCAGGAATAGAAAGGCTATTATATTTTTCAGCTACACAAGACAAGAAATTTTCTCATGGTCGGATTTTTAAGAGTACCTCCAATGTCTTAAAATAAACAAACAAAGCCAAACAAAACAAAATCAAAACTCTCTCATATAGCCTGGTCATTGATGAATGAACTACATTTTTCTTGTCTAGCAGGCCATAGGCTTGCTGTAAATTTATGTTGAATGAATTAAATAAATAAATAAACTAACAACACTGTTCTGTCTTTTATTCCATGTAATTATATGCCTTCCTTATTTCTCTTATTCTTAAAGGCTGGAAACATTCACAGTCTTGTAACTTGAAAAAAATGAAATAATGCCTCACTTATTCACAGGAGGGCTATTGGATCTTTTAATTCTCAACCCACGTGTTGTTCCCACATCATTATTATTACAAGTTTACCTTATGTGGAAATAATGGAAATAAATTTGCTGGGAATGTTGTAGGGATTTTATTTGTATTTTTGGCTGTTTGAGCAATGTAAAGCCCAAAGCCTACTGCATGTTTCAGTAAGTCAAGTTTTATTGGACCACAGCCTCACCCATCAGTTTAAAGACCATCTGAAATGGCTTTTTTAAAAAGTTTTATTTAAGGTATACAAATTTCATATATTTCCTATATATAGATTCAGGAACATAGTGTTACTTCCCACCTAACCCTCCCTCTCACCCACGCTCCTACCTTTCCTCCTCCTTTCTCTCCTATTCCAGCTCTTAATTTTGGGCCAAGTGGGATTTATCCCTGGTATGCAGGATGGCTCAACATTCATAAATCAATGAATGTGATGCATCACATTAACAAACTGAAGAACAGAAACCATATGATTATTTCAGTAAAATGGCTGTGACACCAAAGTGACATAGGTGGACAAAGTCATATCAGAGCCCATCTAGCTTGTACCATGTGGCCTTTTATAGGATGCATCTCCTGACCCTTTAACTATAGTAGGGGGGACTTTAGAGATAGTAATTAGAAGAGTACTGCATTTCTCAAATTCTATTTAATATGTTCATTAATTCAAAATTTGCTTTCCATTGACTTAAAGATATATGGGCTTACTCCAAGCATAAAAGAATGCCACCAAAAGGGAAATATTGGCAACCCTGATTTTTTTTTAACTTTTATTTAATGAATATAAATTTCCAAAGTACAGCTTATGGATTACAATGGCTTCCCCCCCATAATGTCCCTCCAACCCACAACCCTCCCCTTATCTACTCCCTCTCCCCTTCCATTCACATCAAGATTCATTTTCGATTCTCTTTATATACAGAAGATCAGTTTAGCATACATTAAGTAAAGATTTCAACATTTGCTCCCACACAGAAACATAAAGTGAAAAATACTGTTTGAGTACTAGTTATAGCATTAAATCTCAATGTACAGCACACTAAGGACAGAGATCCTACATGAGGAGTGAAGTGCACAGTGACTCCTGTTGTTGACTTAACAAATTGACACTCTTGTTTATGGCATCAGTAATCACCCTAGGCTCTTGTCATGAGCTGCCAAGGCTATGGAAGCCCCCTGAGTTCACTGACTCTGATCCTATTTAGACAAGGCCATGGTCAAAGTGGAAGTTCTCTCCTCCCTTCAGAGAAAGGTACCTCCTTCTTTGATGACCCATTCTTTCCACTGGGATCTCACTCGTGGAGATCTTTCATTTAGGTTATTTTTTTTTTCCCCAGAGTGTCTTGGCTTTTCATGCCTGAAATACTCTCATGGGCATTTCAGCCGGATCCGCATGCCTTAAGGGCTGATTATGAGGCCAGAGTGCTGTTAGGACATTTGCCATTCTATGGGTCTGCTGTGTATCTCACTTCCCATGTTGGATCATTCTCTCCCTTTTTGATTCTATCAGCTAGTATTTGCAGACACTATTCTTGTTTATGTGATCCCTTTGGTTCTTAGTCCTATCATTACGATCAATTGTGAACAGAAATTGATCACTGGGACTAGTGAGATGGCATTGGTACATGCCACCTCGATGGGATTGAATTCGAATCCCCTGGTATGTTTCTAACTCTACTGTTTGAGGTAAGTCAGCTTGAGACAACCCTGATTTATCAGTACACATTATATTCATGTATTGAAATGTTGCCCTGAAGCCCATAAATACTTGTAATTATTATTAATAAAATTTTTTGTGAAAGTCTTATGCCATGGAAGATAATATATCAGCATATTGACATTAATTCATTTTAACTAATTATCTTAGTAGTAAAAACATTAATGAATAATTAACATTAATTAATTGTTTTAGTAGTCAGAAATTATAACAATATATTGCCCTTCTTGACAGAGGACAGTCTTTACCATGGTTGATGAGGTCATATTTGCACACATTGCAGTCAGCTACAATCTTTTGTGTTGAGATTAGAAAAAAATGTGTGGGGGTCACAAAATCAGTCAGTTTGTACTTTCTTTGCCCCACATGGTTGAATTTCAAATAATCATATCCAAGGGTTCCCAAATGATATGGACATGTTCCTGTATGTTGGCGATCAGTGCAAGTCAGGACACGTTTTCCAGCAGGAGCAGCAAAATGTGGCATCTCGAACTGGTAGCTTTACTTGGGGCAAAAATGGATCACGTGGCAGGGAGACTGCATTGGTTTTTCTCTGCTCCTTTCCATTTAAATCTCTTAGTTATATGTCTCCACGTGCCCTGGGTAATGGCTCTGGACCAGTGAGCCCATAGCCACACCAGAGCATCTTAAGATGTTCACCTCCTGTAGCATACTGGGTACAAGAGAGAGCCCAGTATAATAACATGGGAAAGGAAGGAAAGAGATTAGATTAATATAGCCAGCCACCTCACTCAAGAAGAGAGAGTAATAATTAATTACCTAAGTTTGTAACTATTATATGTCAAGTTCTAAGCTATTTAAATCTTCTATATAACTAACAGCAGCTCAGCCCTACCCACAATCTAAGAGATGGTCATCACCATTTAAAGATAAAGAAACTGAGGCACGCAGTTTGTAAGTGGCAGGGCACGGATTTGGCTCCAAGGACCTTGTTCTTTAAAATGCTAAGTAAGGAACGTTTTGCAGAGGACTGGGTTTCATGAGTGGGTGATGTCATTCAACCCCTGACCTAGAGTTGTTCAATATGAAAACCAACTCTTCAAGGGAGTTGTACAGGATGACCTCAAGCAGAAGGAATTTTTGCTGTTTTCAGTCTAGGAACACTCTACCCATCCATCTGATTTGGCTTTCCCCTAGAGCTGGGCTACTCTCTGCTATAAGACGCTTGATCCTTTCCCTTGGAAAGTCAGATCCTACATCCTAATGGGAGAGGCTCAGCCTGATTCTCATGCTTTTGGCTGTCCAAGAGGTCAGGTTGGGTGAGCATGTGAAGCAAAGCTGCCTTCTAGGGCTCAAGGAAGCAGCTTCAGGGTCTCCAGCTTAAAGAAGAGATATCCTGGCCCACTCTGGAGGTTTCCTGAAAACTATGAGTCTGTTATTTGTGCAAAGCTATAGGGAATGTTGGCAGGGTACCCACATGGGAAAAAGGAATGACGTGAGAAGTGGTGCAGGCAGCTAGCCCTGTAGTAAAGATGCCCACATCCTACATCACAGTACTTGGGTTTAAGTCCTTGCTTTGGATCCCAATTCCAGTTCCATGCTAATGTGCACCCTGCAGCAATGATGGCTCCAGTAATTGGATCTCTGCTCACATGGGATATCTGCACTGAGTTTCAGAGTCCCACCTTTGGCCTTGACCTAGCCTCTGTCATTCTGGACATTTGGGTAGTGAACCAGCAGATGTCTGTCTGTCTGTCTGTCTCTTTCTCTCTCTTTCTCTCTCTCTGACTCTCTATGACTCATAAATAAATAATAGAAAGAAAGAACTGGCATAGGATTGAAATGAACACACACACACACACACACACACACCCCAAATGTTAAAGGAAGCAAAGGGTCTCTACTGGAGCAGGAACCTAGGAATGAGGCACTCAAAAAAGTATCAGAGATGCTGACCCTCCTAGTGTCTCAGAAGGTTTGGAGGATGTGGATCATTCCTGAAACACTTCATTTCATTGTTAGGCCTCTTCCTTGGATCCTGGGTCCCAGGAAAACTGTGAGTTCTGAGGAGCACCTAGAATCTTCCTGAGCCTCTCAGAGAAATGATAAAGGGAGATGTTGCATCCTGGGAAAGGCCTCTGATCACTAGGACAGAGGTCTTTTGGTTTTGCCAAGAAGGAAGAACGAGACGAAGATTGTCCCCTTGAAACGATCAATAGCATTCTTACTCTTCCAGTGACTAATTAACCACATTCAGCCAGCTCTTACAGACTCCCAGTGCCAGGCAGTGTGCTCAGCATCTTTCGTGCATTAGCTCAGTAAGTCTTCCCAATGAACTCTAAAAAGTAAGTTCTATGGTAACATCCATTTTAGAAAAAAATTACTGAGGTTTAGAGCTTCCCTATCCCACATGGTAGCCCCTAGCCACATGCAGCTCTGAGAACCTAACGTGTACTACGAGTGTCAGACACTCATAAAATGTCAACTGTGTGCTATGAGTTCAAAGACCACAAAGAAAGAAAATGAAGCAAAATACTTTATCAATAAATTTTCAGTATTAGTTACTGGATGATATTTGGAATATCAGATTCAATATATTACTAAAATTAACAAGTTATTTGTTTTATTTGCTTCCTTTTGGTTTATTTCAATTTTTCTAATATAACTACTAGAGAATTTTAAATTACCTATGAGCCTCAGCCTGGTACTTACATTCTGTTTCTGTTGGATAACACAGAAGTCTAAAGCAGAGGTCAACAAACCATGGCCCTTAGGTCAAATGTGACTTCATAGCCTGGTGTTATAGAGTTTCCAAGCTAAAGATTATAGAAGGATTTTTACTTTGTAGAAAGTTTTTTAAAGTGTGATAGACTCCATGTGGCTTCCAAAGTAAAATATTTGCTATTGGTACTTTAGAGAGAAAAAATACTGACCCTTAGTCTAGACAATCAAGTGGCAAAGTAGACCTCAAACCCAGGACCACCATCTTGAGTTTCTATAATGCTGTGACTACCAGTTGTATACCAGATGTCAGTCCCAACTTAGAAACTTAGTACACTGTGTCTGATTTAATTTTTCAATTAAATAATGTCAATTACCAATATTTATTAATAATGCTACATAATATTATATAAGATGATCCGAACTGGCATTTTGCTATAGCAGATAAAGCCTCTATCTGTCACACCTGCATCCCTTAAGGGCACCAGTTTGGTCCTGGCTGCTCCACTTCTGCTCAGTCTCCCTGCTAATGGCCTGGGAAAAGCAGCAGCAGATGACCAAGTGCTTGGGCCTCTGCCACTCACATGGGAGACCTGGATGAAACTCCTACTTTTGGCCTGGTCCAGCCCTGGCTGTTATGCTCGCTTGGGGTAGTGAACCAGTGAATGGAAAATGGATCTCTCTCTCTCTCTCTCTCTATCCTCTCTCTCTCTTTGTAACTTTTTCAAATAAATAAATCTATTTGAAAGGCAGAACTACAGAGAGACAGAGATAGAAACAAAGTTCGCTTCCCAAATGGCTGCAAATAGCTGGAGCTGGGCTAATCCGAAGCCAGGAGCCAGGAGCTTCTTCTGGGTCTCCCATGTGGGTACAGGAGCCCAAGGACTTGAACCATCTTCTGCTGCTTTCCCAGGTGCAGTAGCAGGGAGCTGGATTGAAAGTGGAGCAGTCGGGACTCGAACTGGCGCCCATATGGGATGCTGCTACTGCAGGTGGCAGCTTTACCCACTACACCACAGTGCCAACCCCGATAAATCTTTTTTTTTTTAAAGAAGGAAATAATGTCATTGCATCAACTTTAGAGATGAAAAAGTTGAAGCTTGTAGAGCTTTAGTAACTTTTCTTAAGTCATTTAAAAAATGATGGGAGGCCGGTGCCACAGCTCATTTGGCTAATCCTCCACCTGTGGTGCTGGCACCCCGGGTTCTAGTCCTGGTTGGGGCACCAGATTCTGTCCCAGTTGCTCCTCTTCCAGTCCAGCTCTCTGCTGTGGCCCAGGAGTGCAGTGGAGGATGGCCCAAGTGCTTGGGCCCTGCACCCGCATGGGAGACCAGGAGGAAACACCTGGCTCCTGGCTTCAGGTCGGAACGGTCGCAATGCGCCGACCGCAGCAGCTATTTGGGGGGTGAACCAACGGAAAAGGAAGACCTTTTTCTCTGTCTCTCTCTCTCTCTCTCTCTCACTGTCTAACTCTGCCTGTCAAAAACAAAAAAATGATGGGAATTGGATTGGAATCCATTCCTTCCAGAAAGGTTCAGCTCTGTGTCTTTGATTCTTCTTAGGACTGAATTCCTATCTCAGCCACTTCATTGTCCAGCACTGAGTTATCTGCCCCTTGAGTGTTTATCTGAGGTAGTGTGGTCAGTGTTCCTGGTACAAGATAATCCAGAGATCAGCAAACTAAGGGTAATAGGTTAAATTTGGCCTACTGTCTTTTTTATATACAAGTAAATTTTTATTGGAATGAAGTCCTTTGTATTTGTGACTTGTCTGTTGGTACTTTCATGATGCAATGGCAGAGTGGATTTGATGCACAGAGATCTCACATCCCACAAAGCCGAAAATGTTTACTCTCTCAGCCTATACAGAGAAAGTTTGCCAAGCTCTAATCTAATTGATGCAGGACAGGAATTACATTAGCCCCCTCTATGTGAGTCACTGTGTCTAGTGCAGTATGGAGTTGATGAGGACGCATTAACAGGAAGTGGTTGGGGAAATGATTGATTGGTGGGTGTGTGTGGAGAGTTGGGGAGTGTTCATGTCCTCTTCACCCTGGCCAGAGCCCCCTGTTGGAGCATACATGGGGCACGCCCCTCAGACGTTGCTGTCTCACTAAGAGCTTATGTTGAGATTCTCCCTCCCCTCTTCTTCCCCCACTCCTTTCCCCAAGAGTTACTTGGCCAGGAACATGTGGATCACATTTCTCTTAAAATACACAGGGAATTTAAAATTAGGGGAAAACATGTTTGGCAAAAGCTAAAATACTTTTGCAAACCATCTGGGATGTTCTCTTGTTTGTGCTGGAGCTGAGAGAGCCCCTGTCCTCCATGGAGACATGATTTTCACAAAACCCATATTAGTTTCAGGACAATGGGACTCTTCACACTTAAATAAAACCAACAGGAGTGTGTAATGTGACCTCACTATGGCTTGAGAAAATACTTGGCAGCCAATTGCATGTGACGCAAAGGTGACAGTTCAAGAACATTTTGAGGAGACCCATGGCAAGAAATGTTGTATAAGGGTTGTCCCATGCCGGTTCCAAATGACACAATAATAGCAACCATTACTAAGCATTTCCTATGCTTCAGACACTTTTGGTTCAGACACTTTTCTAAGCACCTTCTACCCTTTACCTCAATTAATTCTCCAAACAACCAAATGAGATGGATCCTATTATTGTCCATATTTCAATGTGAGGAAACTGGGAATTAAGCAGTTTAAATATTTTTTCCCAAGTACAGGTAACTAACTGATAAGTGACAGAGCCAGGACTTAAAACGAAACCCAGGACTAGCTAGCACCATGCCCTGTTCTCACTACTGTTATTATACACCAGATTCTGCATATGTCCCCTTAGTTACGCTTGTGACCTACAGCAGTGTGGAACACATGGTAAGCATTCCCTAATCACTCATTTCCACAGCTATGAGTTTGAATCAGCGTATTAATACCTACTTTACATGAAACACAGGGATAGGTGAAAGGTATTCAACAGTGATCTAAGACAGGTGGATTCAAATAAAATTTATTACTTAAAAATGACATCATGAGATTTTGTATCAGTTATCTCTGTATCTAGAAGACCCCAAACTCGTGCAGATTTTGTCCATTTTATTCCCTTTAACTTATCTACTTCTTCATGCTTGGAAAGGGTTTCGGTTTTCTGTCTTATATCTCTTTCCCTCTTGTTCTACATCTTTCCCCCTTCTCCAAAAATCGCAGCTCCAAAAACAATCTACATATTGTGAAAAGGATTTCTTAAACCACAGGGGTGATGTAACTCTAGGCCTGTTTTTCCTCCCTCTCACTCACACAATATTGGATATGAGTGAGATTTTTAAAAATTGGTTTTTAAGTGTGATGAAAAGAGTGTCCTTTTCCCCAGAACAAAACAGCCCTGCGTGCTGAAGACTCCTTCCTGATATGGTCGACTTCCAATGCTGAGGAAATCTGTGCATGGGGCCACAGCCTCCAGACCGAGCCTGGGATAACGGGAGACTAGGGATCAGAAAGACCTTCACCGTCTTGGAGGAACTGTGGTTAAAGACATGGTCTGTATTTAATGGGTAGCAGGCCAGTGAGGCTTCTTGCAATGCAGCTGATATGACAGGGCTTTTGCCATGGAAAGTGTTCACATTGGAGTGCTTCTCAGCTAGTCACCAGCCATCAATTACTTAAGAGTCAGATCTTGGCCAGCGGCCTCTGTTCCACAAAGTATGTCATTCTGTGTTCACAGAAATGGAGTTTACAGTCCTGCTGCTAAATTAAAACTGGTGCTTTCAAATTAAAAGCAGACAGGACAGATGTGCAGGGGAGAAATGAAGACTCACATCTTTTGTGAATCAGCTAATCGTTGCGCCAGAACTTGAAATCAGCTTTTCCTGTAGAGGCCTTGACTACACCACACCTATGGAAGCTGTGTTCACTGAGGTGGAATTAACATTTGACCAGAAATTTCCTACACTCTGACATCTGAAGAAGAACAAAAAGCTCAGTGAAGGCTCGAGTCCCAAAGACTCTGCAACCAGGGGACATGAGGATAGCACCTGAGGGTGACTGCATCCGGCGTGTCCCCATAGTAGGCAGCATGCAGCCACTTAGGACACAGTAAAGTAGATGAGGAGCACAAGACAGCAAACTTGCCACCTCTGACAGTAAAAGATCCAAGCGCTAGCCAGGACTCTATAGAGTCTGTGTTCCTCAGGAAAAAATGATAAAAATAAGTTTTTCAGTGGACTCTGCCTGCCCCGTTAATTCATAATTTAATGTTAGCTTTAATTTATTGATTGCTAATTCTATTACATTTGAAAACCTCAAATCTGACTATGACCAAGTGAATGCTTGAAACGGTCCAGGCACAAACCATCTGGAGGCTTCAATCCCCTCCAGTGATGAAGACTGGCATCCTTGATAGGATCCACAAGGCCTGCAGAGCCTTGTCCCTGGGCGTCAGAAACCACTCCTCTCCTCTGCTCTGTGTCCGAGGCATGGTGGCCTTCTCCCTATTTCTCCCATGTACCATATCCCCCTGCACTTCACTCCCTCTGCTGTATTCCTTCGCCAGCTATCTACTTTTTTTAAAATTTCTTTATTGAGAACTCATTTACAAACCATGTAATGCATTCATTTAAAGTATAGTATACAATCCAAAGATTTCTAGCATATTCCCAGAGTTGTGCAGACCTCACCACAATCTATTTCAAATTATTTGATCACCCCCAAAGAAATCTTTTACCCATTAGCAGTCACTTTCTATTTCTCCCAACCTCCCTCCACCCCAAGCCGTAGGCAATCACTAATCTGCTTTCTCTCTCTGTTCTGTTTTCTATTATGGAAATTTCATACAAATGGAATGTGTGGTCTTTTGTGTCTGGTTTCTTTTACTTATCATAATGTTTTCAAGGTTCATCTATATTGTACCATGTATCAGTGTTTTATTCTTTCTTAACCATCAAGTAGTATTCCATTCTATGGGTATACCACATTTTGTTTATCCATTTACAAATTGATAGGTATGTGAGTTGTTTCCACTTGTTAGCTTCTGTGAATAATGCCTCTAAGAATATTCATGTGTGTGTGTTTTTAAGTGGATATATGTTTTCATTTCTTTGAGTATATGAATATACCCAAGGGTAGAATTGCTGAGTAATATGGAAAGTCCATGTTTAACATTTTGAGGCAATTACCATATTTTGGCTCTAACATGAACTGCCAGTCATCCTTCAAGCCTCAGCTAAAATCTAACTTCCTCACAAATGCTTTCCTGTACCCTGTTCTCCCTTCTAAGTCAAGTCCCCTGGGTCACTGCATCTTATAACTTACTGTGCTTTTTCTTCTTTGATTTATACCAGTCAGTTGATATATTTTTAAGTCCATAACAGTTTGTTATGTTTATCTCTTTGCTTCTATAATGTAAGTTTGATGGTTCTTTAGCTCATCACTGTATCCCTGGAACTCATGCTAAGTCACCAAGGTGGCCAGCATTCAAGATTGTTACCAACAATTCCACCTCTTGGTGCTCACATTTTTTTTTAAAGATTTATTTGAAAGTCAAAGTTACACAGAAAAGGAGAGGCAGAGAGAGAGAGAGAGAGAGAGAGAGAAAGAGAGATAGTGTTGGGGGCGTCTTCCATCTGCTGGTTCACTCTCCAGTTGGCCAATCTGAAGTCAGGAGCCGGGAGCTTCTGGTTCTCCCACGTGGGTGCAGGAACTCACAGACCGTAGCTACCTTCTACTGCTTTCCCAGGCCATAGCAGAGAGCTGTATCAGAAAAGCAGCAGTCTGGACTCGAACAGGTGCCTATATGGGATGCCGGCACTGCAGGTGGCAGCTTTACCTGCAGTGCGTACCACACCACCAGCTGGTACTCATATTCTTGTATAATATCTTCCCCTAGATGGTGGGTAGATTTCATTTAGTGGCATATTCTAGCAAGCAGAATAAGATGGATTAATTGATATTTGATTTGGAGACTGCTGTCTCTCTCTTTCTTATCATTTGCTCTGAGGGAAGCCAGTGGCTGGCTCATGAGAACACCACTGGCTATGTGAGTGATCTATCTTGGAAGCAGGATGACCATTTACAGTCAAGACTTTAGATGACTGTGGCCCCAAGCCATGCTTTGATGGCATCCTCATTGGGAATTCCAGTCAAAATCATCAAGCTAATTCCTTGAATTCCTTGCCTACAGGAATTGTGAAATGATATTTGCTGTTTAAAGTTAATAAATTTTGAGAATAGTATGTGGGGTAGGTGCTGTGTTGGAATGGTTAAGCCACCACCTGCAATGCCAGCATCCCATAAGGTGCTGATTCAAGTTCCCTGCTAATGTGTCTAGGAAAGCAGTGGAAGATGGCCCAAGTGCTTGGGTCCCTGCATCCATGTGGGAGATGCAGATGAAATTCCTGGCTCCTGGCTTCAACTCGGCCCAGCCCTAGCTGTTAGGGCCATTTGGAGAGTGAACCAGCAGATGGAATATCTGTCTTTATGTCTGTCTGTCTCTCTCTCTCTCTCCCTCTCTCTTTCTCTATAAGTCTGCCTTTCAAATAAATAAATAAATAAATAAATCTTGTTTTAAAAAAGAGAATAGTTTGTCATACAGCAATAGAAAGCAAGTATAGTTATACTGCCTGGTAGATACTAGGAGCTGGGTAAATGGTTATGCATGGATACATGAATGAATTGGTGAAGAAGTAAAAGTCATTGGCTTCTGAGAAATAAAGGCTATTAAAAGCTGTATTCATGAACACTTCCCAAATGTTAAATTTTTGTTATGGGGTGAATGGCTTTGTCCTTTTCTCCTAAGTTCGTATCTTGAAGTCCTAACTTCCAATATGGTAGTATTTGGAGGTGTGACTTCTAGAAGATCATTTCATGTTGATTAGATCGTAAGGGTGCCACTCTCATGGAACTGGTGCTATGGGATCAATGGTCTAACAAGAAGAGGAATACATGGCTCTCTGTCTCTCACTTCATCCACCAAGGAAAGGCCTTGTGAGTGTACAGCCTACAAGCCAGAATGTAGGCCCTCTCCAGCAGCTGAGTCTCCCACATCTTGATCTTGGACTTCACAGCTTCTAGCTACTGTGAGAAATAGAAGTTTTCTATTCAGCTACTCAGTCCTCAGTATTTTATTATAGCAGGTCCATTTGAGTAAGATCGTTTATAACAGAATTGCATTTAGTGATCACATCAACCCTAACAAATGTACATAATAACCTGCATTTTACTAATGTTGAAATTCAGGTCCAAAGAAGCTAGAGATCAAGAACAAACCCGCGTGACATCAAAGCAAGAAGAAGAATCATGGCACCCTGTAACCAAGCCGTGCAGACAATTCACTCTCTCCTCTGAGGAAAACATCCACAGCCCTGGACCCTGAGGTAAGATGAGAGATGGAGAACTGACTGCATGGAAAGAACTATATTGGTTCATTTGCAGGTATTTTGTGATTTGTTTAATTATTTAGTGTGCTTCTCAAAATTTTATTGAGATAAACTTCATACCAAAATTAACCACATGAATGTGTACAGTTCAATAGCATTTAGTACATTCACGATGGTGGGCAACCATCACTTCTCACAACTTCCAAAGTAATTTATCTCTAGGCCTTGGGTGCAGAAACAAGACAATCACACTGTTAAGTTCTTGACATGTGAACATCATCGTCCGGTCTGAGACCTTTATTCAAACCCCTTAGTTATGAGTTCCCTTCATTCTGTATCCCAGGAACTTCTCAACTCTGACTTTCCATTTTTCCTCAACATTAAGAAAGTGTAATGGGGCTGTGCAATTCATCTGTCCTCAAGGAAGCAGCTTTATTTTCCTAGAAAAAGTGCTAAATGGTCAACAGTCCTTTGTTTGAAACCAGGAGTTCACCACTTACCAAACCCAGAACCACATCCAGCCCTTAGCCTGTCTTGTACATGAAGTTTGGTGGAACTCAGCCATGCTCATTTGTCTACAGATTGTCTGTGGCCATTTTCTCACTATCATGGTGGAGTTGAGGAGTTGTAACAGAACCCACAGTTCCCACAAAACCCAAAATATTTACTATGTTGCCCTTTTCAGGAAAAGGTTGTCAGGCCCTGTTCGAAGTCACGGCCTGTCACAATTCTTTGTATGATCATCAGACAAACCTGCTCATCTACTGGGCCTTTGTGACCAGTTGAGTCTATGACACTAAAATGATCACTTTTATCTCTCTTCTGTTTTAAATTCAGTTGCTTTTCTCTTTGCCTTGTGAAGTTGTATACATTTTTCTAATAAAATATTTTTGAGAAAATTTAGTGTGGGAAATTCACAAGTGAGATTTCTCTGGTAGATGTAAAGTGGGGTCCAGCCTGGCTGCCTTCAAGCAGCCCTTAGCCCTCCATCAGCCTCTGAAATACTGAACTGATGTGCCAGAGCCCTGGGGAATTCCTGTAGAAAAGCAACCCATCTTTGAGATACTTTTAAGGCCAATCCTTCCTGTGGCATTACGCTTTATGGAGGTATGAACAGTGATGAGTTTTGGAGTTGGTTCAAATGCAAACTCTGACACTTCTTTTGCTGTGTGCTTGCACCAGTTGTTTTAATCTCTCTGAGCCTCAGTGTCCACACCAGCATGGGAAAATGAGCATAAATAATGCTGATATCATGTGCTGATTGTGAAGACTAAAGATAGTATTTCTCAAATATGTTGCATAGAAACCTACACTCTGTGGATAGGAGCTAAAACGGATAAAAAGTAATATTTGTTTGAATGGTAATGTATTCTTTGAATTGCAATTCCTGGATACCCTTTGAGAGTCCAAGTTCTTTGAGTTCAGAGAACTCAATCTGATTGTTCACTTTTTGGCTTTTGTCATTGGGACTGGAAAGCTCTGCCTTTTTGTTGGGTCAGATATGTATTGCTTTTGTGCTTTGATCTGGGGACACCTCTAAATATCCATTCCTGCCTCAGAATAGCTCATCCAGTGCACAGCTGTATTCTTGACGTCAGCATCAGTGATCAGCAGATTCTGGGGTGGAACAGTGCATCTTCAGCTGCTGAGAGTCCCAGATGGGAGCACCTTGTTAAGTCATTATCTCCTACAGAAAGTCAGTCAATCTTGAATTAATCAATTGATCAGGTTTCAGTCTTTGGGGGGAAAGAAACATAAATAAGGCTTAGGAAAGGCCCACAGTATGAGTGGCAACTTCCAGAGGACATATAATCTGCAGAGGTCTAGAGAGGGCAGTAGACAGGGCTCTTTGGAGGGAGTCCTACTGAGTTGAGTTCTCTTGCACCTCATAGAGGCTGTGTGGCATGCGACAGTCCCTAAACTTCTGTGAGCTTCTAGATGCTCATCCAAAGCCAAAGCTGATAAGATTGACTGAGCTCCACAGTTAGTAGTATGAGCACTAATATCTGTTGGTCCTGGCATGGGATGGACACTCCATTAAAGCTTGCTGAATGAATCAGTACAATGTCACAATAGATACTGTGAGAAGACTTGACATTGGAAATGACCAAATAACCTTGCAACTGTTATACATGGTGGAGGGCCTAAGTAAGCAGCACCGATAAGTTGGGGGCCCACGTTAGTGCACTGGGGGAAGGAAACACATAAGGTCAAAGACTACTGTGACTACCAGAACCTGGCATCTACCATGGCCTTCCATAGTCTGGAAGTGCCAGTGGTTTGATCTGAGTCAGAATCATGTGCAATCAAGTCAGAAAGGCACTGAGTCAAAAGCAAACACCAGGCACTCACTGTGTGCTAGACACAGTGTAAAGCATTCCATGTACAGTGTCATTTAATGGTTTTACAACCCAGAGAAATTAGGCAGTTAGCCTGCTTTGCAGTAACAGTTCACAGGGGAGTTGTAGGTGCTGGGGCCTGCCTGACAGCCGTGGGATTTGGGTGCTAGTGTGAGCTGTGGCTGAGGTTATTGTGAACAGGAGTGCTAAGAGCCACATTTGTGCCAGAGGAGCAAAGAGCCGTGAACCCTCTTTCACTCTTGTCTTTGTCAAGTTGGACTTGAAAGCCATGGCTTGATTGACATGGTGATCTCAGATGAGGGAAAGAGCCCAGGTGGTGCATCACCTTAAATGATAGAAAAGAAATTCCTGAAACTGAGAAACAAACTTGTATTGTACCGTTACATGGAGATATCAAAGTTCATTACTCAATTGGAGCATAACTAGGCCCATTATGACAAACACAAGTGCTTGTACTATGGACTTTGCATTTATTTTTGGTTTCATTTCATCTTCAGTATCATTTTAAAAGGTAGGGAAAATAGTGTATTATCTGTGAATTCAGTGAGGATGCATGAAAGCTTGAATTTAAACCTAGGCATTCTTGTGGCATTACAGTAAGCTGCTGCCTTAGAGAAAGAAGAGGGAAGCTAAGGAACTTGCCTAGGATCTCAGTACTCAGAACTGGCAGTCCAGATTTAAGCCCAGATCTATCTGTCTTCACCTTCTAGGGGAGTTGTAGTTTCTCTTTATGCCTTCTTTTGCAGGTCTGTTGCAGACTGGTCCAAGGTGGCTGGTTGTGTGTGTGTATTTCCCTTGTGTTTCCATTCTTCCTCTAGCATGCAGGAAGTAAAAACACTTTGTCAAAGGTAAAGGACAGTGATTTCAGCCCCTTATGGGTGTGAGGACAGGCAAAGGTGGTCTGGTTTTCCTGGTGCTCAAATTCCCACTCCCTCGGGTGGCTGAAGATGCTAGGGCCTAACAGTGATTCGACCCTTCCTCTGGGCAACACTTTCCATCACGGCAAACCTTCTCTGTGCGGGGCCTGGCAAGCTCAGCAACACGCTGTGGGCGCTCCCTGGAGAGGCTGTGAGTCCTCCATATCGACAGGCGTATTGATTTTCAAAACCACAGTGCTCTTGCCTCGGGGCACTCTTTGACTCATATTTCCTTTTGCAGTCTATAATGCCGCTAGGGTTCAGAAAGACAATAGGAAAGGCAGGCACAGTTGTACCCAAGTAGGTAATGAGGAGTAGACTGTGGCTTGCAGGGAAAGAAAAGACAGGCCATGTAATGGTAGCTGAGACTCAGGCACACAGGTATCAGCAGTGTTTAGGCTGCTCTGTGGGCAGAAAATCATGGCAGCCTCCCAGCAAAGCTGAGATGTGGATATTAACTGATTTTCAGAGCATAAAATTGAGGTTAAAAGACAGGATGTGGGGCTAAAACTGTGGCATAGCAAGTAGAGCTGCCACCTATAGTGCCGGCATCCCATATGAGCACTGGTTTGAGTCCAGGCTGCTCCACTTCCAGTCCAGCGCCCTGCTATGGCCTGGGAGAGCAGCAGAAGATGGCCCAAGTCCTTGGGCCCCTGCACCTACATGGAAGACCCAGAAGAAGCTTCAGGTTCCTGTTCCTGGCTCCTGGCTTCAGATAGGCACAGCTCTGTCTGTTGTGGCCAATTGGGGAGTGAACCAATAGATCGAAGACCTCTTTCTCTCTCCCTGCCTCTCTGTAACTCTTCCTTTCAAATAAATAAATCTTTAAACAAACAATAAAAACACTATGTGACTTACCCATGGTCATACAGTTGGGAGTTAGAAATGATGTTGGATTTCTCTGGAACCAAGAATTTTAATTTGCTTGGCTCTTTCCATGTTGATTGGGTTTATGTTTTTCTGTGTGGGTTCACTTGACACTTTTGCTAGAATGAATAGTCCATTGGGGTTCTTACTTTGCAGAGAGCATTTGTAAATGTGAATTATGTTTGATCCTCATGAAAGCTTTGTGAATTAGGCAGGGTGTATCTGATTTCACAGTCAAGGCTACTGAGACACAGAGAAGCAACTGACTCACCCTAGGTTCTACCACACAGACACGACCTAAGGCCCAAGGTGTTCTAAAACCTGGAGGGATATGTATCTCTGAGTCCCAAGGCTCTCTTCTTGGAAACTCAGGATTGTTAAAGGGCTAAGAGCATAGGCCAAGGCATTGGAGCCATTTTGGATTTGAGTCTTGGCTCCCCAGCTCAAGAGCTATGAGACATTTTGTAGTGCCCGAAGTTTTTCTGAGTCCAGGTTCCCTTAGTCAGAAAGTAAGAGGAAGAATAGTAACATCAAGCTCATGTTCCTAAAGAATTCAGTGTAAGTCCGAGTGAAGTCCAGGCTGACACAAGGAGCCTGGAACTTCGTGGATAGGCACTTTTATTTTCCTTATTCTGCAAAATCTCTTCATCTGGCTTTGCTGCCTAAGAAAAAATCACATCTGTGATAGAGCCTGAGACTCCTACCAGCTTAGCTATGTTTCATCCTCAGAGATTTCTAGGGACCCTAACTGTGCCCAGTGCTGGTCTTGTGCATTCACTGGCTCCATTGGCTGCTGGACTTTCAGGAGGTGAGGTTGTGCTAGGGCTGAATTAAAGGCCCTGCCAGTGGATGGCTCCATAGTTGACAGGATCCTGGGAGCTGCTATCCCTCTGCACAGCTTCAACTGCTTTCCTGATAACAGTGTTATTCTCTTTGGTCTTGTGGGAGTCCCACCAGCATCATTAATCAAAGCACCACATTGCTTACTTGTAGTGAAGTACCCTCACCGCCTCATCAATCATAAAAGCAGCAAAGGGTGTGCTTTGGATTTCTAAGGAAAGCTCCAGACAGCACCTAAAGAAAAAAAAAAAGTGTGGAGATGGGGGGAGCTTAATTATCAGCTGGTCCTGAGCCCATCACTCACGCTGCAAATGTCTTTACAGCTTTATTTGGGTTGTGTCTCTTTTTAAATCCTAGTAAACAGCCGTTAAGCGAAAAACTCTCATTGCTCGGCACAGGGAGCCCCACTGGTTTTCAAGCTATTATTTTAATAAGGCCTATTTTACAATTAAGGCACCATGGGCTTTAAATTACATATAAAATAAAATGTGGAAATTGAAGCATTAAGTGCGTGACTGCCATTAGAGAAACAGCAGCAACTCTTTGTGGTAAAATGCTGTCTGGTATAAAGTGAATAGAACAGAAGGCTGGGGTTAGGCACCACTGTGATAAAAACAAAACTGAAAACCCCACATACACACACACACCCACACACACACAGCACACACCCCATAAGAAAGGCCTGTGCACTCTTCCTCAATGAGGACTGAAGACCATGCCTAAACATAGCTAAATAGTAATAGTAATACCCTAATATTAATAACAATAATAGTAGCTAATACTTTGTGAGCACTTGCTATGCGCCAGGCACCAATTGTACAGTTTTCTCCTGAAATGAGTCTTCATTTCACCAAGTTTCAGAGAGAGGTGCCATTCTCATTTCCACGACAAAGATGGAAATCAAGGCTGCCATGGAGGCCACGATCCCCTTGCTGCAAGGTGCAGGCAAGGAGATAAACTCAGGTCCATCTGAGAGAAGACTGTGTTTGTAGCTAGACCATGAACTTTTCAACAAATATTTCTGACACCAAGAATAATGATGGGCACTGGGAAGTTCACTGTTAGAGCAAACAGCTTTAGCCTTGCCCTTGCAGCATTTATAATCCAGAAGAAGATTCAAAGGATAAACAAGAAGCTATCACATGAGTTTTTGACTATGGATAGGATGAGTGTTATGAAGCAAACAAGCAGGGTGACGAAAAATAAGCAAGAAGGAGGCTCTGCTTAAATAGAGTAATCTGGGAATTCCTCTCTAAGGAGGTAAGGCTTGAGCTAAAGGGGACAATAAAGGGAAGAGGACCTAGCTGAAGATGAAACACAGCAGGGACCCCAGCACATCACAGGGAAAGACTAGGGTGATTGCACGCAGCTGAAGGAAGGCTGGAGAAGCTGAAGTGTGCTAAGTTAGGTAAACGGGAATTAAATGAGGATGGAGAGGCAAGTAAGAGCAGATTCCTGCGTTGACTACAGTAAGTGACTTTCTCAGTTTGGGAAAAGTTTTAACCAAGGCAGACTCATGTTCCAATTTTTCCCTTCAAAATTGTTTCATGTAATTATTTGAGAAGCAGACACACACACACACACACACACACACACACACACACAGATGAGGGGGGGAGAGAATCTTACGTTGGTTCATTCCTCAAATGCTGTCAATGGCTGGGGCTGAGCTGAAGCACGGTGCTGTGAACTGAGTTGGGTATTCCATGTGAGCATCAGGAATCCAGTTACCTGACACATCACCTGTTGCCTCCAAGGGTCTGAATTAGCAGGAAGCTGGGACTAGGAGTGAGAGCCAGGGATTGAACTCAGGTAATCTGATATGGAATGTATACATCTTAACTACTAGGTCACATGCCTGCCCTATCCAGTTTTAAATGGATTAGTTGGGCTGCTCATGAGGATCAGTTGGAAGTAGGGAAAAGTGAAAATAGGGAGACAGGTCAACAGGTTCTTGTGGTATCTCAGATGTGCCAAAAGAGGTGCCAGTGGTGATGAAGACTGTATGCATTCAAGATGATAGAAATCACGGGGTTATTATCATCCATCTCCTGTAGGGTCCCCTCAGACTCCCTGTGCTTTGTTATCATCTGTTCCTTTTCTTCCCAGGGAAGGTTCCATTTGCTCCCTTACATAAAGCTCCCTTCCTGGAATGTTCATAGAGCTATTAAAAGCTTTATTGGTCTTGCCAGCCAGCAACTCCTCCTCCTTGGAAAAAATGATAAATTCATGCTTTTCAAGCTACCACCGACTCCCCTCATGATCCCTGTGGTTGACATTTAAGACCATAGGGTTTGCAAATGTTTGCAGGATTCTTCAACATGTATGCGAGCCACATGCTAGTGAGACTTGTCTGCCTCTACAGATAGCTGTCAGTGGAGGGTGACACCAGAAATGCACATTTGCTTTAACACAGCAGCTCAGTTCCAGGGACAGGAACCCTTCCATGGTCAGCAGTGGGGGGAGACAGACAGAGGCTGCCTCTGCCCCAGGGGCCATGGCTACTCTAGTGGCAAGCCTTCTCTTCCCTCAGAAGAGGAGTAAAGGTAGGGCCAACTGTGTCATAAACTTGGAAGTTTTTCATTTTTTGTCCACAAAATCCAGTTCCTGGGTGGTACTGAGTCAAATTCGTTAACATCTGACAGCTGTTCGGTGGCTTATGGAAAATGACTCGCAGCTTCGTGGTTTGATTCCCAGTTTGGCCCTTCAGAGCTGGAAACTTCCCTGGCAACCACGGTGGAGACGCTGAGATGGGTCGAGGGCCCTTCCCTTCTGAAAGGAGTGTCCTTTTTGAACTCTACTTCTTTCTCAAGGCTAATAAGAAAGCTGCAGAGGCTGATGTCAGCAGACTGGAGCTTAAAACCACAGTGGCTTCCCAAAGGCATGAAGTCCACACTGCCCGGCATCAGGCCCAACTCCTCACAATGATAAAATGGTAAATCTACATATTTTCCACTTGAGGGCTCAGGTGTCTTGGAGCTCAGGTTTAAAGATGAAACTTTTCATACAAACCCCTGAGGAAGTACCCTTCAATGCAGTCGTGGAATTTCATTTGTTCGTTTTAAAAGATTAAACTGTCCTCTTACAATCTTGCGAAAATCATGTTCTGTTGTATTTTGGACAAAGGGCTGTAGAGCAAGGAGGAAGTCAGGGCCCAAGAGCAATGCACAGTTAGAATCAGGGCAGTTCTGTGTGCAGAGGAGGCAGATGACATCTGAGTGGTCTGATTCCAGTGGCTAAGGAGAACCTTAGATTCTGATATGTTCCTCCTCCTGCCACCTCTCTTCCCTGAATCCCTGTCCTAGGAACTTCATTGAATCTGACAGCTCAGGTGTTTCCAAGCTTCTTAGCCTAGCTTCTCATCTCAGCATTCCAAAGCTGCTGAGTCCTCTCAGACTTCCCAGACTCACTCCAATCTATTATTCTCTCCTCTCTGTAACCCTCCCCTGGCCTAAAATGCTTTTGGCCTTCTCTTGCTGATGAAAAAATCCACTCACCTTTCTTGACTCCTTGCACAGCCTTCCCTATGCAGCAAAGGTGAGTCCTCCTTCCACTCATCTCTAGTACTGCTCTGTCTTGTAATTAGTTGCTACTCTGTTGGTGTCCCTTGCTTCTACTTAGCCCCTAACCCCCTACATGGGAACACTCTTCAAGGGTAGGATTCTTGTTACTCATATTCAGACTGCTTTTTTATTTTTCCAACACATAGTATTTTTATTATTTTTCTTATATTTTTATTATTTCCAACACATAATAAACACTCACAATTGACTGAACAATTGAATGAATAAGTGAATCTGTAGAAGTAGTTGCCTCTATGAAGGATAATTCATCAAGTCTTGGCAAGTACATGACTATAACTGTTGGTCACATGATTTGAACATAAGGGTGAATAAGGATAATTTTTATTACTGTTGTTATAGACATTTCTTTTTTCTCTCTGGCTTTCCACCAAGGGGTTCTCAGTCTCTTAGCTTGCCTGCTGGCCTTTTCACATCTTTTTGTGACAACTTGAATTTTCTCCCTTCTAGCTTGCAGTACAGTTTATTTGTGACTCTTGCTACCAGAGTTGGATAATGAACCCATTAAAATGGTCACTAGTAGCAGAATAGTAGCTTCATCAGGGAAGGGATCATGCTTATCATGTCTATGAGCACCTCCAGTACCTAGAACAGTATCTGGCACATTGCGGGGTGCTCAGTAAAAACCTGGTGGGTAAAGGAAGAAGTCAACAAATCAATAAATATACAAAAGAATAACATCCTTCCATTAATGTGCTGTTGCCTTTTTAGAAAATCACCTGGGTTTGATGTGGCCTTTCCCCTTTTTAATAAGAGAATGATAAATAAGTTTTATCTCATTTAAAACTGATCAACTGACAGTGGCCCGGTGGAATACTCAATTGAGAAAGATTCAAATTTGGATCAGTATAGAGAGAAGACTATGATTGATTAGTGATATTTGTCATGAGTAATGGCGGGGAAATTGGCTATTTATCCCCCAACTGGAAAAAATCCTAATTAATACATAAATAATACTTGATCACATGGTTCAGAGTGTAGACATCAGTGCAAAGTGGTGAGAAATAAAGAAGGGCTGACAAGTGAGAATACCTACACTATCCAAGTGCCTTCAGTCTAAAAAAAAAATCAGATACTTTTAAAATAAATTAGTTTTAAAACTTTCATTCAGGGGTAGGCATTTGGCATAGCAGTTAAACTACTTCTTGGGTTATCTGTCTTCCATGCCATAGCGCCTTATTTAAGCCCCAGAACCTCTGCTTCCAATCCAGGCTCCTGCTAATGTGTACTCCAGGAGTCAGCAGAAGATGGCTCAAGTGCTTGTGTTCCCTGTCAGGCACATTGGTAGACCTGGATTGAGTTCTAGGCTCAGGGCTTCTGCCTGACACAACCCTGGCTATTGCAAGCATTTGGGGCATGAATCAGTATATGGAAAATTTCTCTTAAATAAAATAAAAATAAAAATAAATAATTAAAAACAAAACATTTAGAATAAATTATCCTTATATAAATAAGGGTTTATTTAAATGCATAAATGCATTTAAATGCATAAATAAATTTGATGATCAATTTAATTGCCAAAGCATCAAATTATGAAACTATAAAAAAACCATTCGTAGTTTTACTTATTAGACATATCATACACAGACTGAAGCAGCTGATTTGGAGCGAATCACTTTGTGATTTTCTATGAATTCATTAGTGCCATTCATCACAACTCTACAGCATTTCTTCTGCTATGTGCATGGTAGGACAGCATCTTTACCAGCTCCTTGTAGCTGGGCATCTTTGTGAGATTTGTTCTGGCCAATGAAATGTACATAGAAGTGACCTGGATCCCCTTTGGGCAAAATGCCTTTAAGAACCAGCCTGTGATTTGCTCCTTCCTCCTCCTATGGTAACCAGTAAAGCTCCAGAGAGCAGGGACATCTTCAGCCTAAGCCCAGACTGAAGATAGTAGGAAGCAGAATGCAGTCTCCAGCTGATTTGCTATAGACATACAGCTTGAAAGAGAAATAAACCTTTGTTAACATGGTTAAGCCACTGGCATTTGGAGGTTGTTTATTACTACAGTAGGAGTGTGCCTGTCCCAACTGATGCATCTTCTTGATTGAGAATTACGATATGTCACGGTGCTGAGTACAGAGAAGACAGTCGCTAAGGACCAGGTACTTGGCAAAGTGCCCCATTCGGTAAACTGTGACTTCTCTTCATCTGAAATATTCAGGGAAAGAATCAATAGAGGGAGAAATGAAAGCTCTCCCTCCTACTGCTCCTCGCCATGAACCCTGTACTCCAGGCGAACAAAGCGAGGCACTGTTCTTTATAATCAGCCCCAGGCTTTCTCATTTCATGCCTTTGTTCCCACTGTCCCCTTTCCTTAGAAAACCTTTCTATCACCTAGTATCCAAGTCACTTCTGTCTCCCAAGGCCCAGCTACAATGCTGACTCCTCTAAATGTGTCTTCCCACTAGTGAGGGGGATGCCTCCCTCTTCTGAACACTCACACTACTTATCATTATCTTTCTTAATACACTTTTCATTGTCTACCATAAAGCTTTATTGAATGATTATATGGAGTAGAGGGAGAGAGAAGAAGAGAAAAGGAAAAAGAGAAGGAAACAAATTCAGGGAAATAACAATATATAAATTACATTTGCCAATTTGGGAAAATGTTCTGTGTTTTCTACCAGGGTACTTCAAAAGTTTATGGAAAAACAGAATTAAAAGATAGTTTATTCAGGGCCAGATAAAATGATTTTGCAGGCCTCATAGATCCTGTGGGCTGGACATTCCCTACCCTGTCAAGGGAAATTCTTAATTTCTCCTCATTTTCCTGCAACTAATGCGTCTGTCTATTATGCAGACTATTTCATGACACAGTTGAATGTTTTCTCTAAGAATTCTAAGAATTTTCTTTTTTTTCTTTTTTTTTTATTATTTATTTGACAGATAGAGTTAGACAGTGAGAGAGACAGAGAGAAAGGTCTTCCTTCTGTTGGTTCAACCCCCAAATGGCCACTAAGGTCTGGTTGGCGCTGCACCGATCCAAAGCCAGGAGCCAGGTGCTTCCTCCTGGTCTCCCACATGGGTGCAGG
This sequence comes from Oryctolagus cuniculus, assembly GCF_964237555.1. Classification (NCBI taxonomy): domain Eukaryota; kingdom Metazoa; phylum Chordata; class Mammalia; order Lagomorpha; family Leporidae; genus Oryctolagus; species Oryctolagus cuniculus. The sequence continues at coordinate 45,469,091 of NC_091437.1, forward strand.
CGTCCAAGCACTTGGGCCATCCTCCACTGCCTTCCCGGGCCAGAACAGAGAGCTGGACTGGAAGAGGAGCAGCCGGGACTAGAACCCAGTGCCCATATGGGATGCTGGCGCCACAGGCGGAGGATTAGCCAAGTAAGCCACGGTGCCAGCCCAGAATTCTAAGAATTTTCTAAGAATTATTTTGATGGCCTTGGGAGAATACTTTTTTTTTCCTGTCAAAATCAAAGAGAGGTTAAGGATCCTTTTACTTATATTGTCAAACTTCTCTGCTATTCAGTTCCACATCAGTGTAATACAGAAACTCTGAAATGTTCTCCAAGAGGGCAGGATAGCAGGAGGAATTCTTCCTAGCATGGATCTGTGATGCTCTGTGATACATTCATATCTTTTGGAGAAATCAGTCAACTCCTGTTCAAAACTCAGAGAAGCACCAAAAGATGCTTACGAGGACCTGAGAATTGTGTTGGTATTGTCCCTGCCCATCTTGGCTGAACTAAGTCAATAAGTTTAGTAAATGAGAACATGGGATGGGTAAGATTCAACATAGTAGCTTCGGTCACCATGAAGCTTGGGTCATCATGCTCCAGTTGGCTATTATAGCCAATTATAGTCTATTACTGAAGAGATGAGATCAGATGCTGGTATCCATATCAAATTAGTTATACCCATGTCATGTCAGTTGTATCTGTGTCATATCAGTTGTTAAACAATAAGCCCATTTCCAGTTTGGTGTCTCACAAATGTGTGGCTCCTGTCTACTCGGACAAGGTATGGAGGAGCAAATGTGTACCAGCTCATACAATTCTTCCTAACCAACCATTCATTGATGTAACACTAAAATCAGCCACAGTGGGGGTATTTATACCACAAAAGTCAGCAAACTTTCTAAACCTGTACTTTGTTTTTGTTTTCAGAGAGCCAGATTTATTCATTCATCATAAATCTTAGATGGCGATAGATGTGCATTTCATTTGTTTAGCCATTCATCCATGGTTTTACCCATAAAACATATGCAAACAATTATTTCCATATAAATTATTTCTAAAACTAAGGACGTTTCCAAGTGTAAAAGGAGATGTTATTAAACACTTACACTAGGACAACCTGGAGGAAACATACTGTCATGGGCAGCCTAGAATGCATTGCTGCCATGTGCTCTTGTCCCTGTGCTTGGTGTTAAGGCCACAGCAGTCACGGGCAGGGACATGATCTACCCTTCTGATATTAGAGCCTCATGGGCTAAAGAAAATTTATAAATCAACAGCATTATATTCAGCTTCATTTCCCATGAATAACATCAAGACATTTAATTCACATATTATAAGAACAGTTTTGCAAACATTATTTTTGTCTTCATTTTCTTTTGAGTTGTAATTTAACAAAATAACTTAAATGCCTACAAACAGCAAGCCATTTATACACTACTATGTTCAGAATGGTCACCCTGAGAGGTTGTGTATTTACCTCAGTGAGGCTGCTGTTTGCTAGAACATTCAAGTCCCCAGGATATTTTGAATAGCATTAATTGCAGGCAGGCTTCATCCTTGAAATGTGGTTTTAACTTTTGAAATGGATCAAAAGTCATTTGGCATCAAGTCTGGTGAAGAAAGAGGCCAAGCTGGGTAGAACACTGGTCTAAAACAGGGTGAAATCATAAGGTCATGAGATGAAGTTTCCTGTGTGATTAGCTAATGTGGCTTTGCAACTAGCGGTTTCCAAGAAACATTACACAGTAAAGTTATAGTCAATTCATGTCTATAACACTCTTAATTTCTAAAATCATTCCAGGAGCTTTTGACTGCATTTTGTACAGCACAGGTATGGCAGAAAAGCAAGATTGCAGTAAATGAAAAATTCCTAGTTCTCTAACATTTTATGTCGCTAAAATTTTACTGATGTATATGAGGGGTCATCAAAAATCTCACAACAAGTGCATATTATTTAAGAACTATGCCTGGATATAAAAATTTTTTACACCAAAATAAATTTATGTTTTAAGTCCATTTTTCCATGAATTTTTTGAATCTCCTTCACATATATACTTTTTCAGTCTACTGCAAGCTTTGAAATTCCTATCAAAATGAAAATGGTGGTGAGCATTTGTTAGAGCAGTTAATATGCTGCTTGGGATATTCGTATATTGGAGTGTCTGTGTTTGAGTTTGGGCTCCACTCCTGAGTCCAGCTTCCTACTAACGCACATCATGGAAGATAGTAGGTGATAGCTCAAGTTCTTGGGCCCCTTCCATCCATCTGGGAAACCTGGATCAAGTTCCAGGCTCTTGGCTTCAGCTTTGTTCAACCTTGGCTTTGAGGTCATTTTTTGATGGTATTTGAAGTACACAAATGGGTAAAAGAATGGTCTCTGTGTGTGTGTTTCTCTCTCTCTTTCCTTTTCAAATAAACAAAGAAAAGAAAAAAATCCTAAATCTAGTTTATCTTTTTAAAAAAAAAAGATTTATTTATTTATTTGAAAATCAGAGTTACACAGAGAGAAAGAGAGAGAGAGAGAGAAAGAGAGAGGTCTTCCATCCGATGGTTCACTCCCCAGTTGGCCGCAACGGCCGGAGCTGCACCAATCCGAGGCCAGGAGCCAGGAGCTTCTTCTGGGTCTCCCACGTGGGTGCAGAGGCTCAAGCACTTGGGCCATCTTCTACTGCTTTTCCAGGCCATAGCAGAGAGCTGGATTGGAAGTGGAGAAGCCAGGTCTCAAACTGGCACCCATATGGGATGATGGTGCTTCAGGCCAGGGCGTTAACCTGCTGCGCCACAGAGTTGTCAATCTAGTTATTTTTAAAATGCTGCTATGCAGAGATAGTAATTGCTGGGTTCCTGGTATTCAGAGAGTGCTACTTCTCACAGAAATTCCAGTTAGTGGATATTGGGCATAGAATGGTGGAACATGGGTGATGCTCAGAACTTAGCCCTGGACGTGGGGTGATGAGAAAGTCACAAGACTCCTATGCTTGTGGGTGATGGAGTCTTTTATAAAACAATATACAAATGCAAGGGTGCTTTCCATCTGCTATGCTAATGTCATAAAAGCAAAGCACAGAGCTCTATCGGGAAGCAGAATCCTCCTCCTGCCCTAAGGAAGCAAAATGCAAGTCAGGAGGAAACAAACTACCTGGTCAGAAAGAGAACAGACTGGTGTGGGAAGAGAATAGCTCATGCAGGCACCCAGAGACTCCTGTTGGGATCAGTGAATGGTTCTACCTTGGGGATCCCATGACTAAACTCCTATTTGAGAAAGTAATGAAAGGTGAGGTTTAGATACCAGATGTCCTGACTTATATCTCAATCAGGGCATTTTGCAGCACCCTCCTGTCACTTCTTGGATTCCAGATATCCCTGGGGCGTGGAGAGAACTTTGGAGGCAGTAAGCATCTGGTGCTTGTACACACACACACACACACACATACTCATATACACAAACCCTACATATACAATGGTCACTTCAAAAGTTCATGAACGGGTGGGCATTTGGTATATCCGTTAAGGAACCATATCTGGTTTCCTGTTAATGCAGACCATGGGAGACAGCAGGTGACAAGTAATTGGGTCCCTGCCACTCATGTGGAAGGCCTGAATTGAGTTCTTGGCTTCTGGCTTTTTGGCCAGCCCAGTTTTGTACATGACATGCATTTGAAAAGTAAAACATTGAATGGAATCTCTCTCTCTCTCTCTCTCTCTCTCTCTCTCTATCTCTCTCTCTCTGTCTCTCTCTCTCTCTCTCTCCATCTTTAACTGCCTGTTGAATAAGATTTTTAAAAAAATTTCCTAATGTTCTTAGAAAATGGATATGTTTATTTAGGTTCAAGAAATTTGAAATCCCCGCATATGGAGGTTTTTCAAAAAGTTCGTGGAAATGTGTATCATGAAAAAATTGCCTTTTTTTATTCATCTGTGTAATAGGGACAAATCTACTCTATGTAGTGCATTGGATATTAGTGATGTTCTAATCATAGGGTTAATATAAAATTGTTACATTTACACAATACATTATTATAGATAAATTTTACAGTCCAAAAATGAAATGATGCTTTGGTTTCCTGTGTGGTGACTCCATGACGTTGCTACCTTCCTTGCCTGTTACTCTGGAAATTATTCACCTCTGCTTGACTACTTGCTATAGAATATGGAGATCTAGCACCATAAAAGTTGCCCTACAAGCCCCTGTATGATTCAGGGTCATGAACTTTGGAATCAGAAAAACCTAGCTCACACTCCTAGCTTTCTAGTCCTGTTGCCCTAGGGAGATCTGCCTAATCTCCCTAAGCCCCACTTTCCTCATTTGAAAAATTTGGATACTATTTCCTTCAAAAACTTTTGAGAAATAGAGGCTATTTTTGGAATCCCTGGGCCCCCTGTCTGGTACACAGGAAGCCTCAGGAGGATGCATTTGGCAGATCAAGTGCTTTCCTTCTAGTGTCATCTCCAAACATTGCAAGCACACAGACATTCTGTGTACCTGTTGCATCATTATGGACCTGCCATTCTAAGAACTTCAAAAAGTCCTTTTTGGAAAACTATTTATTGTTTCAGTCTCTCCCATGTCTTGGGGTTAATTCAGTTGGTTAGTTAATCAGCAAACATTTATTGATCATCTACTGTGTGTCAGACATCAATCTAGGCAACTGATATACATTATGAACAAATTAAATAGCAAATGCCATTCAAGAGGAGGAATAACTTAATAGATTCTACAGTATGTTAGTTATCAGTGCTGTGGGGAATAAGAGAGCAATGTAAAGATGTCAGGAATATCAAGGGTGGGGTGACAGGTGTCTCTTTACATGGGGGGGGAGGGGTCAAGGTTAGTGTACTTGGACAAAGATCATTTTAGCAAAGACTTGCATCAGGAAGGAAAGGAGTGAGTCTGGGGAATGGAGGGGGCAGAAAGCATTATAGACAGAGGGAACAGCAACATGGCTGGCATGCAGAAATAATAAGGAAGCCAATGTGGTGGGAACAGAGTGTACAGGAATGAAAGTGGTGGGAGAGGAGTTTGAAGAGTTAAGGGCAGGCCATACTGTTTAGGGCTTTGGAGACATTACTTATATAGTATAATAGTAATAGTAATATAGTATATTACTTATGTAATATAGGGATTTTAGCCTGAATAACTGATTTACAAGAAGATATTATGCATGTAAATCTGTACATGTAATACACATATTTCTGCCATGTGTTAGAAGCCATAGTGGCCAACAAGTCAGAAGCAAATAGAAAAAACAATTTGTTTGTCCTTTTACTGTGGAAGCTAAAGAGCAGTGAAGGAAATCTATTAATTTGCCCCTTGATTTATCTGCCCAATACAGAGAGCCCTTCCTTTGATGGTTGTCAGGACATAAGGTGAGAAAAACCAGAGACAGTCACCACTCACTGGGGAGCTCTAGTCCACCATGGAGTCTTTCCACCTTGTTTTTCTTAACGTGTTGGTCCTTTTTAGTCCTTTGCTGCAGCAACAGTCTGTCCTGTGCTTCAGAAGATGTTTAGCAGCATCCTTGGCCTCTTCTCACTAGATGCTAGTGACGGTATCCCAGTTCTGAGAACCAAAAATATCTCCAGGGCTGGGACAAGCAAAATCTTTCTCAGAGAATCAAAGGTCTAATAAATAAGATGTGGTGTACTTTTGTCATTATATTTTTGACTAATTAGCAGTGAAACCACCTTCCTGTTGTTTTGAAATTCTCTACCTTATATCATTTGAAGGCACACAGAGTCTACCTCTGTAAAGGACTGAATGCTTGTGTGCCCCCAAATTCATATTGAAGCCCAACCTCAAATATGATGGTATTTAGAGGTAGGGTCTTCGGGAGTACACAGGCGTGTATGAGATTATCAGAATGAAGTCCCCATGATGGGATTTGTGACTATGTACGAATAGGAAGAGGAACCAAAACTGTCTGTCTCTGTCTCTCTCCCTCCCCCTCTCCTTCCCTTTTACCCTCTCTCTCTTTGTTTCCTTCTCTCTCTCTCTCTCTCTCTCACTCTCTCTCTCTCTCTCTCTCTCACACACACACACACACACACACACACATTTAAGAACTCAGGAAGAACTCAGTCATCTGAAAACCAAGAAGAGGGTCCTCACCATGAACCAAATATGTCAGCTCCTTGATCTTGGACTTTGCAGGCTCAGTACTGTAAGAAATAAATACCTGTTCTTTGAGTCACCCTGACTAGGGTGTTTTGTTATGGGAGCCTGAGCTAATAGGACCTTCCTCTATAAAATCTGAAAAAAACAAACAAACAAACAAGAAACTTGACTTGAAGAGTCCACTGACAGTGAGAATGTGGGCCTAGGATTGGCCATTTAAGTGTATCTGCCCTTGATTTTGTATCCAGAGAGAGCTGCAAAGAAGCAAGAAGAGCCTTTTGCATTGGAAATATCAAGCTTTAGACTTCAGCAAAGAGGAATGGAGGTCCCCAGGACAGCCTAGTCCAGAGACAGATCTAAGTCTCAAGCAGACTGCCTTGGACCATAGCTATCGTTATCCCATCCATGGCATTTTGTGGCAGATTACTGTCTTCTTCCAGGCTAACAGTTTCTCAGTTTAGTTCCTACAGGTGTTTTATTTTCTATCCTATTGATAAACTCTATTTCCTCATAATACAGCTTGCCACCAAGAACATGGCATGTTTGAAAAGATAAAACAGTCAGTAAACAATCTGATTTCTGAAGATAGAAATTGAAGGGGAAGGCTTGTGTTCAGATTGAGCTATCACTGGTTGCCATTTGCATGCTTTTGTACCTTTTGCTATTTTGGCATTCTGCCCTCAATGTCTTAGAACTTTTAAATGGAAATACTGAAAAGTCTTAAGAGCTTAGGGGCACTGCCTCAAGTCTTTCCTGAAAAAGGACTAATGTTGGGAAGAATGGTGTGGTGGGTTTGAGCTAAATGTGGAGACTTGGGTTGTAGACTCAAAACTCAGTGAGCTCTACTGACACCTACTCCCAGGTTCCCAGACTCACCTGTGAAGGAGGTGATTTTTTTTTACTAGATTTTTCGAGTGGTTTGGTATGGACCACTTAGGATTGACCTTCCTGACCTAAGACCTTTTTGCATCCTTACTAATGGAAAACTGTGTGTATCTAATCTAGCCTTTCCTTATTCAAAGCTTTTTGAGAAAATTCAGTCTTCATGTCTTTTTTTATAATTTCTTCATTCATATTTTATTATATATTGACAAATATTACAGCTGCACGTACTTATAGAATACGAAGTGATGGTATGAATTTTGAAGGTACTGTAGAATGATTACATCAAACCAATCAAGACATCATCTTAAACAGGTAACATCTTCTTTGATGAGAACATTTGAGATAAATCCTCACCATGCTGTTCACATGTGTAGTCCTCAGCTACTGGCTTTATTCACCATGCTGCTCAACAAACTTTAAAAAATAAAAAGGAGAAAAACCAAACCTTGATTTCTGAATGAATCCATAATATGCAATGAGAAAGAGTAGACCTACTAAATAATGATGATAATAAATAGATAATAAAATTGAACCCTGAGCACGCACCCATATCAGTCCTTGTTCTAAGTGCTACACACACACAACTCTTCATTCCATCACTGTGATCCTCAGTGGTTACAACCATCATCCTCACTTCATAGATGAGAAAACAAAATCATGGAGTTGTTAAGTAACTTGCTCACTATCCCATAGTCAGAGAAGAGCAATGCTGGTGATTAATGATTTATTGGTTGCTTATTTGAGTGATTCAAGAGCACCTGCTCCTTCTAATATAGTGATTATAACTGCTGGCCTTGAAGTCCTAGGTTCAAATGCTAGTTGTTCTTCTTCCTATTAAGGCCTATCTTTTTTTTTTATCTTTTTTTTAACTTTTATTTAATGAATATAAATTTCCAAAGTACAATTTATGGATTACAATGGCTTCCCCCACATACCATCCCTCCCACCCACTACCCTCCCCTTTCCCACTCCCTCTCCCCTTCCATTCACATCAAGATTCATTTTCGATTATCTTAATATACAGAAGATCAGCTTAGTATACATTAAGTAAGGATTTCAACAGTTTGCTCTCACACAGAAACATAAAGTGAAAAATAATAGATGATTTTTTTTAAATGATGATGAAATCAGATCAGACCTATTGTCATGTTTAATCCCAGTGAGAGTCAAGTTGGGAGTTGATAATTTCTTTTTTTTTTTTTTTTACAGAGGATCAGTTTAGTATACATTAAGTAAAGATTTCAACAGTTTGCACCCCCATAAAAACACTAAGTGAAATATATTGTTTGAGTACTCGTTATAGCATTAAATCTCAATACACAGCACATTAAGGACAGAGATCCTACATGAGGAGTAAGTGCACAGTGACTCCTGTTGTTGACTTTACCAATTGACACTCCTGTCTATGGCATCAGTAGTCTCCCTATGCTCCGGTCATGAGTTTCCAAGGCTATGGAAGCCCTCTGAGTTCTCCGATTCTTATCTTGTTTAGACAAGGTCATAGTCAAAGTGGAGGTTCTCTCCTCCCTTCAGAGAAAGGTACCTCCTTCTTTGATGACCTGTTCTTTCCACTGGGATCTCACTCGCAGAGATCTTTTTTTTTTTTTTTTTTTCAACTTTTATTTAATAAATATAAATTTCCAAAGTACAACTTTTGAATTATAGTGGCTTTTCCCCTGATAACCCCCCTCCCACCCACAACCATTCCATCTCCCACTCCCTCTCCCATTCCATTCTTCATCAAGATTCATTTTCAATTATCTTTCTATACAGAAGATGAACTTAGTATATACTACATAAAGATTTCAACAGATTGCACCCACAAAGACTTACAAAGTATAGAGTACTGTTTGAGTAGTAGTTTTGCCATTAATTCACATAGTACAATACATTAAGGACAGAAATCCTACATGAGGAGTAAGTGCACAGTGACTCCTGTTATTGATTTAACAATTGACACTCTTTTTTTTTTTTTTCCTTCTGGGATTTTTTTTTTTATTTTTTTTTTTAAACTTTTATTTAATGAATATAAATTTCCAAAGTACAGCTTATGGATTACAATGGCTTGCCCCCCATAACGTCCCTCCCACCCGCAACCCTCCCCTTTCCCACTCCCTTTCCCCTTCCATTCACATCAAGATTCATTTTCGATTCTCTTTATATACAGAAGATCAGTTTAGCATACATTAAGTAAAGATTTCAACAGTTTGCTCCCACACAGAAACATAAAGTGAAAAATACTGTTTGAGTACTAGTTATAGCATTAAATCTCAATGTACAGCCCACTAAGGACAAAGATCCTACATGAGGAGTAAGTACACAGTGACTCCTGTTGTTGACTTAACAAATTGACACTCTTGTTTATGGCATCAGTAATCACCCTAGGCTCTTGTCATGAGTTTCCAAGGCTATGGAAGCCCCCTGAGTTCACTGACTCTGATAATATTTAGACAAGGCCATGGTCAAAGTGGAAGTTCTCTCCTCCCTTCAGAGAAAGGTACCTCCTTCTTTGATGACCCGTTCTTTCCACTGGGATCTCACTCGTGGAGATCTTTCATTTTTTTTTTTCCCCAGAGTGTCTTGGCTTTCCATGCCTGAAATACTCTCATGGGCTTTTCAGCTGGATCCGCATGCCTTAAGGGCTGATTCTGAGGCCAGAGTGCTGTTTAGGACATCTGCCATTCTATGGGTCTGCTGTGTATCTCACTTCCCATGTTGGATCATTCTCTCCCTTTTTGATTCTATCAGCTAGTATTTGCAGACACTATTCTTGTTTATGTGATCCCTTTGGTTCTTAGTCCTATCATTATGATCAATTGTGCACAGAAATTGATCACTGGGACTAGTGAGATGGCATTGGTACATGCCACCTTGATGGGATTGAATTGGAATCCCCTGGTATGTTTCTAACTCTGCCGTTTGAGGTAAGTCAGCTTGAGCATGTCCCGAATTGCACATCTCTTCTAATGAAGAACTGGATTAAGGATTCCTCTGGGTTGCCTTTAGAAATCTCTCTTTTTTTTAAATAATAGGTAAAATCCAACAATTTTATGTAGTACAAGCAAGTGGTATTTATCCCACGTAAGCAAGGCTGTCAGCATTTTAAAAAATCAATAAATTGGACATACTACACAAACTGCAAAAATGTTAAATGGTTACATCAACTTTTGTAAAAGATATTTGGCATAAAAAAACTGAGCAAACAAGAAACAGAAGAGAAATTCCTCATCTAGATAAAGAATATCTACCAAAACCAACTTTAATAGTGAAATTGGACAGTTTTCCCTTAAGTTGGGGAAAGGCGGAAGTGTCTTTTTCTCACCACTGCTTTTCAATATTATGGTGGAATTACTAGACAGTGCAGTAACACAAAGAAAGGATACAAAATGAATACATATTGGGAAGGAAGACATAAAACTGCTAGCAAATGTCATTATTGCATGTATAGAAAATTCAAAAGTACATCATAAGTACCCCTGGAACAATGTTAGTGTAGCAAAGTGGCGAATTACATGTACAATTTAATTGTTGTTCCATGTATGGGTAAGAGCTAGGATTTGAAATTTAAAAACAAAATTAAGCATCATTTAAAATTGCATCAGGTTAAAAAGCAAATCCCAATCGGTGTCTTTTAACTGGACAGTTCAGGCCATTAACGTTCAATGTGACTAATGAAAAGTGGTAACTTTGCCCTGCCATTTGCCAAAGATAAGTTCTAATATATGCTTTGAATTCCCTGTGATCTTTTGCTGTGAGGTTTCCTTCCTTTATCTTCTTTCATACTGATGACCGTGTTTCTTTGTTTCTGTGTGTAACACATCTTTAAGCATCTGTTGCAGGGCTGGACGAGTGGCAACAAATTCTTTCAATTTCTGTTTGTTATGAAAAGTCTTTATTTCACCTTCATTCACAAATGATAGCTTTGCAGGATACAATATTCTGGGCTGGCAGTTTTTCTCTCTTAGTACCTGGGCTATATCTCGCCATTCCCTTCTAGCTTGTAGAGTTTCTGATGAGAAGTCAGCAGTGAGTCTGATTGGCGATCCTCTGAAAGTAATCTGACGTTTCTCTCTTGCACATTTTAGGATCTTTTCTTTATGTTTCACTGTGGAGAGTTTAATTACAACGTGTCGTGGTGAGGATCTCTTTTGGTCGTGTTTATTAGGGGTTCTGTGAGCTTCCTGTACTAGGATTTCTCTGTCCTTCTCCAAACCTGGGAAATTTTCTGCTAATATCTCACTAAAAAGGCCTTCTAATCCTTTCTCCCTCTCCATGCCTTCAGGAACTCCTAGAACCCGAATGTTGGTTTTTTTAATAGTATCCTGAAGATTCCTGACAATATGTTTTAGATTTCTAATTTCCTCTTCTTTTCTTTGATCTGACTGTATCCTTTCCTGTTCTCTCTCTTCTAAGTCCGATATTCTCTCTTCACTCGCAGAGATCTTTTGCCAGAGTGTCTTGGCTTTCCATGCCTGAAATACTCTCATGGTAAGGCCTATCTTTAACTTTAGTTTTCTTATGATTAAAGTAAATCAACAAATAATAATATCTAACCTCACAGGAATGTGAGAAGGTTAAGTAGTTTAATATATGTAAAAATCTAGAATAGTGCCTGGAGCAGAGTAAGCATTTCATTAATGTTAGTATTATTAATATTGTTATTACTTTCTATATAACTTAGGTAGACTGACCCCACAGCCTGAATTCTTTCTTGTGAGATTTATTTATTTGAAAGAAGGAAAGAGAGAAAGATTTAAAAAAATTATTTGACAGATAGAGTTAGGCAGTGAGAGAGAGAGACAGAGAGAAAGGTCTTCCTTCTGTTGGCTCACCCCCACAAATGGCCACCATGGCCAGAGGTATACCGTTCCGAAGCCAGGAGCCAGGTACTTCTTCCTGGTCTCCGATGCAGGTGCATGCACCCAAGCACTTGGGCCATCCTCCACTGCCTTCCCGGGCCAGAGCAGAGAGCGGGACTGGAAGAGGAGCAACCGGGACTAGAACCTAGCATCCATATGGGATGCTGGCACCGCAGGCAGAGGATTAACCAAGTGAGCCACAGCGAAGTCCCCAAGAGAGAGCTTCTGTCTGCTGATTCACTCCCAAAATGGCTACAACAGCCAGGGCTGGGCCAGGCTGAACCCAGGAGCCAGAAACTCCATCTGGGTTTCCCACATGGGTGCCAAGGACCCAAGTGTACCATATTCTTCCACCTTCAAAGGCACCTTAGCAGGAAGCTGTATCAGAAGGAGAGCAGCCAGGATTTGAATCAGCACTCCAATATGGGATGCCCCTATCACAAGTGGCAGCTTAACCCACTGCACCACAGTGCTCACCCTCACAGCCTAAGTTCTAACGACTAACCTACAATGTCTGTGTTACTGGATTATGTACCCCATCCTAGTTCCTCAGTTGAGTAGTTGGCCCATATAAAGCAGTCAGCAAATATCTGATTAATAAATGAATGAAAGAATACAGGAATTTTGGGATGAATTAGAGAAAGATGGAGAGGAAAATTGAGTCATATCTTACTGTATAGAGTTTAAAAGAGGAAATTCATAAGACATCTTAGAAAATACATGAAATCATATGTGCTTAAAGTCATTAATTGATCAAAAAATGTGATTTCCTTCAAAGGAAATTGGTGAGTCCGTCTACACTAAAGGAAGCAACAGGTATTTGGACCTCTCAGTCACCTTCAAGTGTTGCATCCCTGTCACACTTTCCCTTTTCTCTGCTTCTTCATTTGCCCTAAACCCCAACCATGCCTGTGCTGTGAATTTCATCACTGTAGCTTATGCCACTAAAGACTTCCATGCTCCGCTAATGTGGCATTTGTTTGGTAATATGCAGAAGAGAGCATTAAAAATAAATCTAGAAATGGCATCTTATAAATTTGTATTTTCTATTCTCATAATTTATAGGAGTTCATGTTAGAAAACACTGTCTTATGCATAAATACAATTTCTCTGTGAGCCGATGGTGGAATTTATATCAAAGAGGGTCGAACATAGACTTCATGAACTCAGCATCCACTATTATAAGCTAGTTCATGTATAACTGGAGACAAATGATCTCTCCCCCCCGTTTGTCTTAACTTAAAATTCAGTTGGTTTACTTGAATTCATCCCAAAGCACAGGAGTGGGGGAAGGGCACCCAAGATTTATACACCTTTAATATAATCAATTCTAAGCATATCTTTAGACAAATAATTTAAAAATCTATGCATCACAAAACACCACTATTAATTTCAGGATACACAGTTTGGTGAATTTTTATGTGATTGTAGGTTTGTGTGTTTAGGGAGATTAAAAAAAGGAATATTCTGCCCTCTCTTTTCTTCCCCATCAGAAAGAAATTTTAACAGGAATGTTTTGAAATAAAATCCCACAAGGAAACAATCCCCCCAGACAATTAAACTGGGAGAAGTTCCCCGGAGGGCAAACCAAAAAAAATCTGTAAAAATAATTGCTGTGCAGGGTTTCTGCTGCATTTTGGCTGGGTGCAAGGAAAGACAGTGAGGGCCTGTGCACACACTCAAAGCACACACACAAACACGCAGAGTAAGTGTGTCCCTCCATGGAGCAGGCTTGGGACACTGCTGTGTGTAACTACCTCGCCAGACTTGGGGACTTTCTGGCAAGCAGCAGTGATTGGAGGCTGTGGCCAATATAAAATAACAATCAGGTCATTTACAAGGTTCTGCCAAATATTAACCTTATATCCAATTCTCCCCCAACCTTTCAGAGCCCCTAATGTGAACCAGGCCAGCTTTCCCATCACTTTACAATATTCTGGAGCTGGGGTGGGGGCAGTGGGTGAGCTGGGGGCAGGGGAGGGTTGGTACCCACTTGTTAGAAATATTTTAAGGGGGTGTGTTTATACCAAAATAATGATGTGGTTTGTTGGCCTCCTCCCCCCTCTTTTTTTTTTAAGTGCCAGAAAGATTGTTTAATTGCTTTCGCCTTCCTTAGGGGAAATTCAAAGGTTAATTTGTCCAAGAAAGTAGAGTGTGCATTTGCCCTGAAGATAACAGAATTAGTTGAGCTGTGGTCGAGAGTGTAGGAAACTGTGGTTTAAGGCCAGGTGGCCAAGAGTGTTTTGGCAGGGAAGACTGAAGTTATGGTTTTGTGTCTGTGTTAGGGAATTGCTCTGGATGGAAACCATGCGGTTCTGCCTTTAATGCCACATGGAGAAGCATGCTCAGACAGTTAATATTGTATTAATGTTTATTATTAACATGGCTTCAAAGTTATTTTGGTCATTTCCAAAGGGATCACTGATTTTGACAGTGGCTTATATGTCTTCCCTTTTCATTTTCGTATCAGTGACTTTGGAGCCCTTACTGTTTACCAGACAGCGTGGACAGCTTATCATAGACGAGTCATATTCCATCTTCACAACTGAAGTGTCCTGGAGGAGAAACCGTTAACATCATCATTTTACACTTAAGGAAAAGGGGACTCTTTGGAGGGGGAAGTATCTTTCCTAGGTCCTGAACATGAAGGAGCACACACCCCCTGGGTTGGTAGTCCACACTCCTGGGCACTATAAATCTGTTTTGAGACAGTGCTAGCTATCCATGCCTGGATCCCTTCTGCAGGTCTTTGCTTTCAAAAGCCAGTGAAACAAAGGCTACTGATCTAGTCTGAAGTGTGCAACGAAAACTTAGATACTTCTCAAACCATCCAGGATTCCATGGATAAGCAATTCCTAAGTAAGCCCTTCTGTGTGAAGAATGCATTTTACTCATTCTCTCTACTGGTTGTATAAATCCTAGCCAAGTTTTCCTTCCCTCTCTAAGGCCTACTTGAATCTTCCTGCTGAAGGCCTTGGAGAATTTAGCGCAATTTCCAGTGTGAAATTAAGCCAGCTGAAGTCTTCGACAATAACAACAGCAGCAGATCTGGGCTCTCTGGGTCTTCTCTAGCAATGGGTGTCATCACTACCACACTGGAAGCACAGGTGCCATTTCTTGTCAGCCAAGACACTGCATCTCCTAGTCAGTTATTCCTCTCTCAAAGTATTTCTTCTTTTGTGGAGGGGAGTGGGGGTAGGGAAAGCCAAGTTTTTAGCAGATGGAGTGGTAGAATACACAGTTCTGTGTGAATGCTGGGATGGTGTTTTAAAGTGAGCACCAGCCTGTGTAGTCAGGAGAAGCAGTTTTAACAGGAGAGCTGTTATTTTAACAATAGGTTACCAGATCCATTGGGCAATCTGACTAAAAGCCCATATTTATTTCCCTAATTTTATAAACATTTAATAGGTCCTTATTAAACACATCAGCCAGCATGATTTAATAACACAATCAGTCTAGAAGTTTGAGAAAATTGAAAACAGGATTTGAATGTAATGCAGCCACAATTACTGGAGATTATAGGGAATCATTCCCATATGCCTCCAGTGGGGAGCTGCTAATCTCTGTTTGCGTGGAGGTGATTTCCTTTGGAACCCTGCCCAGCCTTCAACAGCACTAGGGCTGAACAAATTAGATTTGAAAGTCCCCAATTTTATGACTAAGGTAATATACTCTGTGTATTTAGAGAAACACTGAGTTCCTATTTTCACTGGCTCTCAAATGCTGGACAGAGACCTTGATTTCATTTAGTTTGGCTCCACTTAGAATATGGTCATAGGTTTGAAGGGGTCAGCATATGTTTTTGTGTGTCTTTCATAGATATTCTAACTCCTCTCCACCCACAATGCTGAGGCGTTTGCATCATGGCTGAGTGACGACAGAGCTCAGGAATGCGCTGCAATTAGACCTGGAAGACAGCCTGCTGCTTGGGGCCTGGGGACCCACACCTCCCTCCACTAAACTTTGGAGCCCCCAGCTCATTCCCTGTCCCCTGCTCATGGAACCCTCATTGTGTCTTTTCTTATGCTTGAAGAGTGGCAGCCTGGTCCACTAGGCTGTGTTTTTCTCCCTATCTTGGGCAGCTTTCGGAAAAGGGATTACTTTCACTGGGAGACAGAATTTCTTGGCTCTGGAAAAGCAGTAAAGTCCAGAAGGCTAAAGGTTCAAGTCTTAGGAACTGCAATATCATTCAGACAAGGCTCAATGCAGCTTTTCTTTTAGCCTGAGGTAGGGCTTGTGGGTCTCTGCCTTGATATCCCCTTCTGCCTCCTATTTATAGAGCTAGAAGCATAACAACTCCAGATTATTGAGCACTTACTATATGCCAGCGTGTTATAGTATCAACAGCTTTAAGCCTCACAATAACTCACTAAGATCAGCCCCACCAACCACTCTATAGAAAAGGAAGCTGAGAATCTGTCGACTTGGGAAACTTGCAAGGATTCAACTGCCTGCAGCTTTGACTCCAAAGCTCCTATCCTTAATCCCTATTTGGAGCATGCCAATTCCAACAATGGTAAAGAAGATACGATAACAATTCCTGATGTGCGTATGGAAAGAAAGAATAGATTTTCATGATGTCTTCCCACTCAATCCCAAAATTCTACTTGTAGATGCTTATTTTCTTCTTGATGCCCCTCTCATTTCTAATGGTTCATCTGGCTTTAGAAGAAGGAGAAAAAAAAAAGATGGGAATCAATCAAAGAATCCGAGGAAGACGTTTGGGTGAGGTTTAGGGGTATTCTGTGGAGCTTGCAGGGAATAAATAGAAATGAGATGTTCTTTTGTTAAAGTCGGTGTATCATTCACCATTTCCCAGCCACTGTGCTAAGCACCTTTCTTTGATTTTCCTTCATTTTCACCCTCCCAACAATCCTGTGGAGTAGTTTTATCCCCAGATAACTGTACCCACATTCAGTAACTCACTTCAAGTTACCTAGTTAGTAAGGGACCCAACTGGTGTGTACACCCAGCATTCTGAGGCTAGGGCTGTTCTTGCCACTGGGCTATGGCATAGCTGTCAAGGACTCTGTCACTCTGAGAAATGCCAGCTAGGAACTGAGGCCTCTTCTAGGGTAATTTTTGTTTACTGAGCTGTGTTTGGCTGACCTTCACTGAACCCCTTGCCTGAAGCCTTCAGTGGATTCATCAAGAAGGAGTGGGAATAAAACCCTTAATTTATTGAGGTGACTTTACAGCCTAAGCTTATAACTACCTCACATCCACACTCACATACACACTCACATGGGAGTGGTGCATAACCACAAACAAATCCATTAACATATATTAAGGTTATATGTGCTGAATATTAAAGCAAAGTGGAGAACAGTGAACCCTTCAGACTGAACAGACCACCAGAAATCTCCACTCAGCCTTTATTCCAGCCAGGGGTTCGACAGCTGCCCTACAGGCAGAACTTGAACACCCACACATCTGTATGTCGATTTTTCTTTTGTTCATTCCTTTAATTTACAGTAATTGTTGCCCAACTGTAGCAAGAACAAAACTACTGCAGAGAATTAAGTGCACCAAACCAAAGGATATGCACTGAGTGTGATAAGCAAGGAAGGCTCTGCCTTCCCAGCAGGTGCCTCGTGAGATCACCCAGGTGGGCACTGGCTCTGTGGTACAACATAGTAAGGGTCTCTAAGTGGCCCAGACAACTCCTTCGATGATTCGCTTTACACCAGTTCTCAGAAACAGACAGCTCAGGACCTAGCCCCATGAGATGTGCTAGTCAATTAAAATGAAGACCATGCCTGAAGAATCCCTGAACACACTTAAACGTCATAAGTGACCTTCACCTTGCTTGATTTGTAAACATAAACAAAACTTAACTGGAGCTATTCCCTGTAAATGCTAATATAATTTAAGCTTAACTAGAAGAAGCCATAACACTTAATTATACAACTAAGGGGCTTTCCAGTGGGGTAGACCAAATAAGACAACTGTATAACTATAACCAATCACTTATCTTCTTTACTTTATTTCCATGTTTATCCTACAAAAGTCTCCCTTTTGCATATTCTTGACAGAGCTTCCAAATCACTTCTCCTTTGGAGCTGCCCAATTCATGAATCACAGTTTGGTCACAAATACCTTTAAACTTTCTGCTGTTTCAGTTGACCTTTTTAATTTGTGTCATTTCCATACTACCTTCTGTGGGGAGCAACTGAGACTAGACTAAGTTACTGGAATTAAGACTTATTCTATGCATCTGCTCTCCCACAATATGGTGCTGAGAGAAAGAGACCAAACAACCTCTACACAGCTGCCTCATCAGTTTGACAAGCTGCAAGAGCTGATCCTGCTCCTGATTGGAGGAGAGCAGTGTGCTCGGCGTGTGGGTAGCAGAGTTGGGATTGGTGGAAGAGGACTATAAAGGAGGAGAGAGACAACATGCACCAGGAACATCCGGATAACATCTGAGCAGCCCCCGAGAGAGCCGGCCGGCGGTGTGCCGCTCCTCCGCGGAAGTGGGGAAAGTGGCAGGAGGAGCCGCCCCTCCACGGAGGTGGAGGGGTCGGCAGCCAACCCGGGAAGAACCAGCAGCCAACCCAGGAAGGGCTGAGCAGACAAAAGAATAGCGCAGGGTCCTGTGTCGTTCCTCCGCGAATGGGGGAGCAACAACCTTCTCATTGATGGTGACGCCAGCACAGGGGAAACCTCACGTAAAATAAGAATATGCTAGAATCTAAAAAGGACATTAAAAGGGCCCTGGAATACAGGTTCTGGGCCACATGGAGCAGCTCCTTTTACCACCATCCAACATTTACCATGATTGGTTCAAATGGCTCCAGAGCCATTGAACACAGCAGCCTGAGGATTTAACAATGCCATACAAAAAAATACACATGAGTGCAGCTGAAATGTTGGGAGACAAATCAACTAAATAAACAGCAGATAGGCTTTTCTGTTTCTAGAGACAATGCCTTCTTGGATGCCCTCCCAGCAATCATTAAATATTTTGTTTAATTAAAATTCTAATTGTTTAGTAAATACTAGCCAACCCATGACAGAACATGACCTCTATGGAGCCACTTGCCTGACTTTGAATGCTTGCTCTGCCAACCACAAGCTTTGTGTTCATGAGCAAGTTCACTTGCTCTCTCTGTACTTCCAAATCTCTAAAATGGGTACAGGAATGGAATCCACCTTCTGAATTTGTTGTGAAGATTAGATTGTTAATCCATGTAGGGTACTTAGAAAAGTGCCTGATGCATATTAAATGTTTCATCAGTGTTACCTTCTTTGCCACCAAATGAGAAAATGCCTCAATCAGGAGGGAACTATTGAGCTGGAAATAGACTAGATTTCAAAATAAGTAAGGCCAATTGAGTGTTAAGAGATGGACTATCAGTCATATAATGCACCAAGGGTAGATTTTAAGAGTCAGATCTGAGTATGCCATCCATGTATTGTCTTCAAGCCTTAGTTTCTTTATCTGTATAAAACAAGAGGAACTTAATAGCTACAATGGCAGGCTTTGAATGCAAACCACATGAGGTAGTACGCTAGTCAGTTGTGCAAACTTCAGAGCCAACACAGTTGTGGATTAGAACATCTTCCTACTCATGTGTTGCTGGAAAAAACATCTATCCTTTCCAAACCTCAGTTTTTTCATCTGAAACAAAGGAACAATAAATCTTATGCTGTGTAGTTGTAGTGAAGGTTAAATGATATGGTATATATATTTACTGATAAATCATTAACAGTCAAAAAATCATAATATTAATTATTATTGTTCTATTTCACAGTTTGCTACCTCCAAAGCCCGACTTCATGAGAAAAGCTTCTTATTTTCACTGTTGTATGAGACAGATAAGATAAAATTCATTATCTTAGCCATTTTTAAAGGTACAGCTCAGTGATTTCATGGTTTTAAGTACATTTATATTGTCATGCAACCCTTATCACCATTCATCTCCAGAATTCTTTATCTGGAAAAATTAAAACTCTGCACTCATTGAACAATAATTTTGCTTTCTCTGGCCACCTGTCACTACTGTTCTGCTTTCTGTCTCTAGGCACTGGCTTATTTCACTTAGCATAATATCCTTAAGATTCATCTATATTGTAGCATGTGTTGGAATTTCCTTCCTAAAGTGCAATAATATTCCCCTGCACATATATACAACACTCTGTTTATCCATTCTTTTGTCAATGGACAGTTGGGTTGCATCCAGGTGTGGCCATTGTGAATGCTGCTGCTATGGACAGGGGAGTACAGGAATCTCTTCAAGACTCTGTTTCCCATTATTTGGGTTATATATGCAAAAGAAGAATTGCTGGTTCATAGGGTTACCCTACTTTTTTTTGAAGATCCACAATACTCTTTTGTGCATCTGCACCATTTTACAATCCTACCAAAAGAACATGAAGGTTCCAACTTCTCCGTCTTCTTGCCAGTACTTGTTACTGTTTTTTTTTTTAAAGATTTATTTGTTTATTTAAATGTAGAGTTACAGAGAGGCAGAGGCAGAGAGAAAGAGAGAGAGACAGACAGAGGTGTCTTCCATCCACTGGCTCACTCCCCAAATGGCCGCATCTGTTGGAGCTGTTGAAGCCAGGAGGCAAAAACTTCTTCCGGGTATCCCACACAGATGCAGCGGCCCAAGCTCTTGGGGCCATCTTCTTCTGCTTTCCAAGGCCATAGCAGAGAGCTAGATCAGAAGTGGAGCAGCCAGGACTTGAACCAGTGCCTGTATGGCATGCTCACCACTCCTGCAGGTGGTGACCTTACCCACTACACCACAACACAGGACACTATTATCTGTTTTTTGTAGCAGTCATCCTGATAGATGTGAGATCAGAACTTATTTGGTTTGTAGTTGTACTTCACTAATAATTAGTGGTTTGAGCATCTTTTCATGTGTTTATGGACCATTCTTATATCTTCTTTGGAGAAATGTCTATTCAAGTCCATTGTCAATTTGCTAATCAGATTGTTATCTTGTTGTTGCTAAGTTGTAAAAAAATACATTTCTTGAAGATACTTTTAGAGATACGTTTTTATTTTTAAAAGTTTAAAAAAAAGTTTAATGTTTTTGATTAACCTAGAGATTTGATTTGTAAAGCAGCATTTTTGTTTTTCCTCAAAAAATAAACATTCTTAATGGAGAAGAAAGCAGGAACTACAAGTTTGTTTCTCCAAAAGTTTAATGCAAAACCTTTCTTTCCCTGGGAGTGACTTCAGTGGAGGCCTCAGGGAAGGGAGCACCTGCAGGGCCTCCCTGTCTTCTGGCCTGGCCCTGCCCTTGCCCCACCCCTGCCCCTGAGCCTATGCAGACTAGAGCATCTCTGCCTCCGGGTCCCTGGCCCTTTAGAGTGTCCACTCAGACCCCATCAAAAACGGTCACCCTAAAGCTAAAATTAGCCACAGTCTTAGTCCTTTTGTGGTGCTACAACAAAATGCCTATACTTTGTAATGTACAAATAATAGGGATTTATTTCTCACAGGTCTAGATGTTGGGAATTCTAAGAACAAGGCATCAGCAGATGTACTGTGTGGTGAAGGCTGCTCTCTGCTTTGAGGTGGCCCCTTGAATGCTGGCCTCACATGGAGGAAGACAGAAGGGCAGAAAGGGGATAAGCTGCTTCCTTCTAGCCCATGTATCAGACACTAAGATATTCAGGAAGGCAGAGCCCTAATGACTTCATTGCTTTCACAAAAGCCCTGCCTCAAGATATCACCACAGTGGACAGTATGTTTCACCATGAATGCTGGAGTAGATGGATTCAAACTATAGCAGCCAGTCACAGAGGGAAAGCATGGCATGATGCCACTTCTGTGAGCTATCAGAGAGTAAAGAGGTGACTGCCAGGGGCTGGACAGGGAGAGCAATGGGGAGCTACTGTTCAAGGTGTATGAAGTGTCAGTTATGCAAGGTGGGTATGTTTTAGAGATTTGCTACGCAACATTATCCCTATACTCTGCATACACTGTATCATGCTCTTGAAATGATGCTCAGAGGGGGAAAGCTCATATTAAGTCTTCTTGCCACAATAGTAACAATTTAATCAATAATAATAATGTAATCATAATAATAAACTAGGGTCTCTGGACAGACAGTTGATTTCTGGATGACTTCAGTGGAAGATATCCTTTACAAATATAAGGGACTTCAGAAAGTTCATGGAAAATGAAATTAGAAGGTTTGTTTTGGTGCAAAAAAAATATAATGAAATCTGTGGACAATTATTTTAGTTATTTTTCTTTATTTATTTGCATATATTTCATAAATACAACTTTAGGAACAACGTAATTCTTTCACAGTATGCATTTTCCATGAATTTGTTGAAGACTCCTCATGACTAGACTCTGCTTTCTTTAGGCTCCTCACAGCCTCTCTATAATGTGAACCACTAGATCTTTGCACCCCATTGTCTCACCTCAGAGGGTGCGGTCCTCATGGTTTTCCTCATTTTTTAAAACTTTTTTTTTCCCAAAGAAACTTTTTATTTAATGAGTGAAATTTCAAAAGTACAACTTTAGGAGTATAGTGATTCTTCCCACCATACCCACTCTCCCAACCCCACTCCCACCCCTCTTCCTCCTCTCTCTCCAATTCCCGTTCCCATTCTCCATTAAAATTTGTTTTCAATTAACTTTTTACACAGAAGACCAACTCTATACTAAGTAAAGATTTCAACAATTTGTGCATACACACACACAAACAAAAACTGTTTGGGAACAAGTTTTACAGTTAATTCTCATAATACAACTCATTGAGGACAGAGATCCTGCATGGGAAGTAAGTGCACAGTGACTCCTGTTCTTAATTTAACAATTAACGCTCTTGCATTTGACATCAGTGATCACCCCAGGCTCTTGACATGAGCTGCCTAGGATACAGAAGCCTTGTGAATCCACAGTCTCTGTCAGTATTTAGACAAGGCCATAACCAAAATGGAGGTTCTCTCCTGCCTTCAGAGAAAAGTACATCCTTCTTTGATGGCTCCTTCTTCCCAGTTGGGTTTCACTCACAGAGATCCTTCATGTAGGACATTTTTTTTGCCACAGTGTCTTGACTTTCCATGCCTGAAATGCTTTCCTGGACTTTCCTCTTTGAGATCCCCCAGCTAACACCTCAGAGAGGATATAGTGGAGTCTTTGGATGCAACACTAAGTCCTGCATTATTTGCCCCATTCAACTCTGTGACAAGAGTTTAGAAGAAGTGAAAGATGGATTTTACTAGAAACAATAACCTTCAGTTCCTTGCATACTTTTGCATCCTGTTCCAGTGTCCCAGACACTGAGCCCGCCAGCCCCATCTCTCTCCTCTATCCTTGGGGAATAGCTGGATCTTTCTTCTTTGTCCTAATCAGGTAGCTAACTTTGAATTCCTTTTCTTTGGCTTCTTTTACTTAGCATTATTTAAGTCTACTTTTACCCACAGCCTTCAATCCTTAATTTAATATGCATTTATGCAACCACAGGACTGGATGAACTTGCGATGAGACAGAAAAGGAAGGTCAACATGTGAAGGAAGGTGCCATTAAAGATCAATGGATCACTTTGGTCCCCTCCTTTTCTTCTCACTGAGATAGAGGGTGTAGGACTGAGGGCAGTCATGTGTGTGTAGCAGGAACCTGTGAAAATAATCTTCCTGAGATAATTTCTCCTCACAGACAGCAAACTGAGAATATTCCAAGCATTTTATCTTCATGTCTGCTTCAATAACTGAAAACAATTTAAAGAAGCAAAATATAAGGGCCAAAATATTTCAAAGATATATTTTTTCACCTCTAGCTTAAAAGCAAATTGTAACTTTCTAAGCAAGCAAACAAAAAGGGCTTTTATGCATATCTGATTAGCTCATTTCCTTTGATTTTGGCGAGTGATGTCATTTGGGCCCAGCTGTTGGTATGCTGCAAATGATTTCCCTTCCTCATGTTTCAGCAAATCATTTCTGCTCCTAATGGAATTACTTTGACTGGAACCCGGTGTTTTTCATGGTTCACCTCCCCTATCAGCTGATACCCAGGACTCCTCTGGAAAGACCGCAGAAAGTCCACAAAGGCACTTAAATGCCTGGAGAACAAAAATTTTACATAGACTCTTACCACCAGTTATCAGTTTGAGGCCTGTTCCTTATGTCCCAGCTTCTTCTCAATTCATCCTGTAAAATAATAGGGACAGTCTGAAGTAGATGAGGGATTCTGAAGGAAAGGCTCACCTTCACCTGGGTCCTCAGAAGTGGACTGGCCCACCCCTTATGTCCCATGTGCTTACAACAGAGCTGATGCACCAGCTCAGCAGAACAACTTGCAGGGCGATGGGAAGAAGTGGGTAGCACACACAGGAGCATTCACTGGCTTTCACATTCTGCAGAATCAGGTCCAAATTCAAGTACTGCCTCCTACTAGCTGAGAATCTGAGCATCTGTAAGCCTTGCTTTCTTATAGGTAAGAAGAAACCACTAAAAGTAAGCAAACATAATGGGGGAGGCTGTGAGTATGTGGGAAATAGAGATAAATGGGCATTCTCTATACCTTGGCTCAATTCTGCTGTGAACACAAAGGTTCTCTAAAAAGTATGAAATCCTGGGGCCGGTGCTGTGGCGCAGCAGGTTAAAGGCCCAGCCTACAGTGGCCGACATCCCATATGGGTTCTGGTACGAGTCCCGGCTGCCCCTCTTCTGATCCAGCTCTCTGCTATGGCCTGGGAAGGCAGTGGAAGATGGTTCAAGTGCTTGGGCCCCTGCACCTGCATGGGAAGCCCAGAAGAAGCTCCTGGCTCTTGGCTTCAGATTGTCATAGCTCTGGCCATTGCAGTCATCTGGGGCATGAACCAGCAGATGGAAGACCTCTCTCTCTCTCTCTCTGCCTCTGCCTCTTGGTGGCTCTGCCTTTAAAATAAATAAATAAATATTTTTAAAAATATATGAAATGTTTTAAAACAGAAGAAGCAGTAGAGAATTGCTGCATATACCAAATCCCGTTTAAGCTTAGTAAGCAGATAAATCATTATAAGAGTAGTTATCCAACTTGAGTATGCATCAGGATCTCTCTTTTGAATGTAAATTACTGGACTCTACTCCAGTATTTGTGATTCTGCAACTTTAGTGTAGGCCTGGGATTTGGCATTCCCAGGTGGTAGTGAGATAGTTGGCCCTGGAGAGCCTGGTAAAGAGTGAACAAGAGCTGGGACCTCAGACCTGACTAACCCTGTTTTGAGGCCCTGTTGCATCTTCTTGAAAGAGACAACCTCTTTGAGCCTCAATTCTTTCATTTGTAACATCAGGGTAATAATAACTAGAATTGCTCAAAAATACAGTATCCTTGTTCCTTAAATGTAATATCTTCAGTTCCTGGTGCTTACCAACTTCCAAGCATGTGTCCTGATCAGAGGGGTAAAAGGAGGTCAATTTCCTTCCCCTCTTTTTAAAGCTGGTGCTTAGGAGAAAATAGCAAGGAATTCAGTCACAGGGAATGTGTTTAATTGGGCATGTGACTGCAAAAGTCATTTGGTTGTTTAACCATTTCTGTGGTGGACAAAATGTCCCTTCTTCACCTCCCTGCAAGTTTCCTGGACCTGTTGGGTATGTCAGAGAACAGCAATGAGTGCTTTAGAAAGAACTACTTAATATAGAAGATGCAAATGTATCCCGTCTTGAAACCTCGTTTGGCCCTTCTCTTGCCTTTATTTTTTTCTAAACTCTGCTTTACCTTCTGCACAGGGTCTTTGCTCCTCACTCTAGCCCAAATGAATATCTCCCTTTTATGATTTATCTCTGTTACCTAATTGCTACTTTGCTATAAGCAACTCGCTTTGAAACTTACCTGCCTAATGAGTGCTGTCTCTGTGTCTCTTCTCTGCAATTAGAGTAAACATTGTTTGAGGAAGTGAACTATGCTTTCCATTTCTTTTGAATTCCCTCTGAGTGCCTGGCTTCATTCTCTGAACAGTCAGCAGGCAAATGCTGATTAAATGTATATTATCAAGTTTGCATAGATTTAAGATCAAAGCTTTAAACAGGAAACAGGGAAATAATTTCTTGTGTCTTCATGTTTAAGATGTAGATCTCTGTATCTTTCAGGTCATTGGTGCTTACATTTGACAAATTAGTCACTGACAAACCCCAAACTGCTCAAGTTGACTGGTTATAGGAAAACTCCTAGGATGAATCAATATGCATCACCTTTCTCTGATGTTGTATCAACAACATTATTTGGGGGTTGTGGAAAACAAAATCTTGGGAAAATGAAACATGTCTGGCTTCCAATCATCAGATTACTTTGTGACTGAAATTATAAAAGCATTACACTGAGTGAGTTATCCAGCCTTCTCCATTTAAGTGGACAAACATTAAACTCTTAAAATAATAAAACCCTGAGAGTAATGGGAAGTGGAGCGGAAAGGAGGGAGCTGAGAAATGAGATGAGGGCTTCCAGTCCTGAGTTGCTCATTTGTGTCCCACTAAAGTATAGCCATAAAATAAATAATGAGCCATTTGGAGTGCATGTGGTTTAACTTGTGTTCCCTCTCTCTCCCAAACATGGCTTATTTTAATAGAACAATGATTCTACCCAAGATAGGTCTCCCTGGAGAGAAGTTAGGGAGAGAGTCATGACCACAGGGATCTGTGGAATATCCACTAATTCTAAAATCATGCAACAGTTTGGATGGAGTTTTATGCAGCTTTTTGGCTAAGATTTATCACTTCAGGAAAATTATTCCATCTCTTATAACTGTATTTTTTGTGCACTCTTTTTTGTCACACCCTCCAGGAGGACTTGGTGCTATGTACCAATTCCATTTCCCTATAAGTATAGAGAATGCCTCCAATCAGCAAGGGGTGTAGTTCCAAAAGGAGTCAACTGGATGGAGGTGGTAGGATTTGCAAAAAGCAATTTGACTTTCCATGATAACCTTCAGTCTTTGATTTGGATAAGTGGTTCCCAGTCGTGGGTCATGACACACATTCTCCTATGGTGTCACAAATATTTGTAATATGTTACTAAACACATGCTGCAGCACTGGTGAGTGATTTACTCTTTATAAGTTGAATTGAAATCAAAGCCCTCCTGGGACAAAATCCACTCTCATGTATTTCTTTCAAAAAAGATTTATTTATTTATTTGAAAGGCAGGGTTAAAGAGAGGCACGCGGGGGGCGGGGTTGGGGGGAGAAACCTTCCATCTGCTGGTTCACACCAGAGCTGGGCTAACCTGAAGCCAGGAGCCAGGAGCCAGGAGCCAGGAGCCAGGAGCCAGGAGCCAGGAGCCAGGAGCTTCTTCTGGGTCTCCCACACATGTGCAGGGGCTTAAGAACTTGGGCCATCTTCTACTGCTTTCCCAGGACATAGCAGAGAGCTGTATCAGAAGTGGAGCAGCTGGGACTCGAACCAGCAGGTAGTGGCTTTACCCGCTATGTCACAGCACCGGCCCCCAATTCTCTCATGTATTTCTAATGTGCTTTCTAAGGTGGAGTTCAACCATGTGCCTACATATGCATATGGGAGTAAAACTTGAAGGCTTCAAGCTGAGAGTGATTTTAAAAGAAAATAAAACATCACCTGAGATATGTGTATGCCATCCATGGGGCTCCAATGAGTGAGTATACTACACAAGACACAGACATAGGAGATTACTATAGTACTGCTTAGCAACAGTGTGAGCTCAGGCAAAGCCATATAACTTTGGAGAATCTTGAATTTCCCACCTGAAAATTAGGAAAATAATAAGATACAGCTGTTGTGTTGTGATGCTTAATTGGGATGCTCTGTGTACATCACACAGTAAGTTATCAAACGTTAGCAGCTATCAGTATTATTATTATTATGCTTATTCATATATACCTGAGACTTAGCAATGGACTTAGCACATAGTGACTACTTAATAATTCTACTATTATTTTTTGTTATTAATTTTCAAAAAAACTTGATGAGTAGAACATAATTCTGACCATGTCAGACCTTGTAGTTGCAGTTTTATTTCCTGTGTCCATGTGTGTGACACCTGCAACCAAGTAAGTCACTAGAAGTGTTTCTTTAGTGGATAAAGAAACTTTTCTTTTAACATTTTTGTTTTTTTTTTTCTGTACAGTTTGTGCAGGACTTTTCTTTCATCTAGGGAAGATGTCTAACAATATTTAGGTAGGACATTATGGTTTTCCAACAGATGCCACTATTTAAGCTTCATATTTGCCAAACGTAGGCTTGAATTTGTTGTTTTGAGGCACTTGATTTTAAAACAATGCATTTGCTTAAAATGGAGGACATATGTTTTGCTGCTTTTTATCCTACCAGATAGGGCTTAACTACTGTGATAACGTTGAGTGCTCTTAAAAATCATAAAACCTAAAATTTATTGAGTGTTCTGGTTGTGCCAAGCATGAGAGTAAGTGCTTCCCATGTGTGAGCTATTTTAATCTTCAGAGAGCAGTAAGGTACATTCAGTAGTTACTGCTAAAACATTGTACACATGAGAAAACAGAGGTTGAAGAATATATTCAATGTGGTTTCTTAAATAAGCGAGAAAGCTTTGCATCTCAGATCAATACCTGTTGGATTCCAGAACTTATGAACTTATCTGCCACAGAGTCAATCTACAATTTCGTCATAAATCATTGTGTGCCCACCTTGTGGTTCAACTGGCTTTCTAACACTGATTTCTTCTCTCCCAGATCTAAAGCACTCTGCAGGCAGGGACTGCATCTCATCTGGGGTTTTATTTCCTTTCTCCTTTTTGATGGACCCAGAACATGAGGAATTATTTTGAAAACCTCATTGTATTCATGTTGAGTGTCTTTAGAGCTTCCATCATTGTTGGTTGCATGATATAGTTATTGCAAATGAATTTTAAAAGCAAGTTTCTACCATCCTTTCAAGAGACCCAAATAAGGACTTTGAAAATAGTTCTTAAGTTCCTGTATTACACAGTATTCTCTGTACTCCAAACTCTCAAATACAAAGAAGGAAAATTTATGACAGTCTACCCTCTGGATGCCCCAAATTTAATTTCCATAGTGGAGTTAATTAACTTTCAAACCATACTGTATTCCAGTGTCCAGAAATGCACAGTATCTGAAGTATGAATGAATTTAGTTGTGGGCCCAGATGTTACTTTCAGGAGCAATTTGTCTGTGATTGGAGAGGTGGTCCCACACAGATTAATTAAAAAGGAGACAATTACAGTGATGTGTTGAAGGCAGTCACAGCCAGGGAAAAGATTAGTGGAACTATCTGCCAGTGAAGTGAGATGTTTTATGTGACTTAAGAGAAAAAGTACACTGTGTGTGCTTCCTCTTCCAAACATCTGGGTCAAACAGACCCAACACCTCTCAGAAAATCGGGAAAGAACCAATATGAATGACTCAAGAAGGAAGTGGTTATATCTGTCTTAAGTGGAATAATCTGGACATTAATGTCTCCCTTAAAATTGATGAAGGAAATCCAAACACATTAATTTGTTGAATTCTAGACATTTGATCTTAGTTTCTATTTTCTTTGTGATGATGACAATAACATCACTGTGTCAGGACTCTTTCTTGAAACTGACATTACTCAAACTACTGTAAGTAGTACAACAAACAAGAAGCTTTCGGTGCAACTCAGGAAATGCAATAGATCAAAGTATCAAAGTAAATAGGAATTTATCTTCTGCTTGATCCAGGGCTCAAATGATGTCATGAGGACCCTGTTTCTCTCTCTTCATTCTCAGTGACTTCTTTGGTGCTGCCTCCTTTGTCAGACTCCAAATACAACATGGCTGCAGAGTCTCAGATCCTACATTCTCTCTGATACACTTCTCAAAAAGGAAAAAAACTGATGGTCTTTCTCCAGAATTCCTACCTAAAGTCCTACTGCTCTGATGGGGTCATTGACCTATCTCTGAGCCAACGTCCGTGGTCAAGGATGCGGATGTAACAAAGGGATAACTAATACCTGCCTGGAACACATGTTTAATCCAGAAGCCTATGAGTTAATAGTAACTAAAATACATTGATGATGAGTATTGACATTCACCTCCATTGCCATGTAGCAAGATCCATGTATTGAACATTAACTAATTCCCTGTGGTTTCTCATTCATTTATTCAGAGACCACGTTGAGGTCCTACCATGATGAACAAAAACAGAACATGGTCTCTACTAACAGTGTAGAAGGGGAACATACTATGAAGGAATCATTACTACCTACACCTTAAGTATGAAAAAACAACGAGCCCTCCTTATGTTATTTCAGTTCCCTACCACATTACAGTTACAAAGCAAGAAATATAAAATCGAAACCCAAACCTCAGGTTTCCACAGCCCATGTCCTAATCTACTATACTGGCCAAACATGTCCTGCTTTGTGGAATAATCTTCCTCAAACTAGTATACATTTATCTGTAGATGCCCACCAGGAAGATTATCACATGATGAGGAAAAGAAAGACAGAAGGTAAAAGGTCTAAGGAACATGTATCCTCTTATTCCATCCCATACTAATGAGTCAGTATTAAATTCTTTTGGGTTATCAGTGATAGCCACAAACTGGCCAGCTGATTTTTGTGAATGTGTGTTTGTTCATCATTATTTCTCCTCAATGCTTTAAAAGAACAACCAACTGGGTCTCAGATATTTGCCCTTGCTAGAGAATCTTTACATATTTATTAGCAGCATAAGCGTAATTGGGCCTTGTATGGCTTCTAGGAGTTCAACAGGTCTCTTTGTTGGACACATAAGAGTACATAGCTCAGAGAAGTTAAGTGCCCAAAGCCATTGAGCAAATAATAGATGGAGCAGCAGCCTATATCACCTGTACAAGAAAGCTGGGATCCATACATAGTTTTTTTTTCATAATAGGGATTTTCCACAAACTTTTTAAAGACCCATGTGTATTTTCCTAAAACACTGTCAATCTATACAAAGCTAATCAAAATTTTACCATTCCTTCCCTGAAAGCCCTAAAAATATCTCAAGTACCATCAGTAGTCATATCTCATACTTTGAGAAATCTGTTTAGTGCTCAGTAATTATCTTACCAGTTAGTTGGCCTCCGTGACAGGGTCAAGACTCAGGCAGGCAATTTCCACAGAGAAAGAGACACACATGTGTCAGGTTGTGGGAATGTGGTCATGTACAGTTCTTTCCCAGTCAGCATTGGTCTCCCCAGTCACCATCACATCCCCTCACACTGTGCTCACCTCCTGTCTTTCCTTGTGAGATACATTTGCTATTTAAAAGTCAACACAACTTTCCTAGTCTCACTCTTGGAGACCTTTATTGTCCTGCAGCTTGTGTGAGTTTTTTGGTAGCTTTCAAAGTTACATTATTGTTCAAATTGAGAAATATCTATTTTGGGAGAGCAACTTCAACAATTTCCATGAAGCTATTGTCACCTTCGCTTTGTTTTGTTGTAATTATGTTTGGTTCCCCATAAGTTTCTCTACTTATTGTTGAGGTTCTACTACCCTCATAAGCCACGTAAGAATGAAATTCGGATCCCCAAGTGCACTTTTATCCCTAGTTGCTTGGAAGGAAGGATTAGGTAAACTACCTAATACTTCTCAGTTTTGACACAGTGAATAGGAGGAAGAGAAAAGACCCATTTGCGTTGAACACATTGCTTCACAAGAATTCAAGCTCTTAGAAGCGGCTCATTTGTTTCACCATTTAACAACAAAATTAAGAAAGTCTGTGTTTGTTCTCATAGCTATTCTTGGCTGCCATGGTGTTCAGGGAGGTTGGGGATAGTGAATGCTAACATACCTTCCTCAGGGAAAGGCGTTGCATGTTTGTATTTTTGTTTTTGTTTTTTACTGTTTCTCATGAGAGAATCTACCAAATTGCAACATAACACAGTTTTCTTCCAACTCCACATTGGAGACTTAAACAGGGTACTTAATAACATTGTTAACTTCAGAGTGTGGATCCTTTTTCCAACTCTACTAATCTTCAAATCTTAAGTGGTGAAATAATCAGTGACACATACCGATGAAGCAGGACATTTAAGTCAGTATCTCTGAGGATAAAATCTAGGCATCCTTTTAAAAGCACACCAGGAGATTCTAGAGTGTACATGTGGTTTATAGGTCTTCCATGAGCCCCTGGGTTCAAGAGTCCCAATACAATATTATGGTTAGATGCAGTCGGGCAGGTCTGGAGTTGAATCTCACTTCCATTTACTAGCCATGGCATAGGGCTATTTATTTAGTCTTTGTAAACCTTGAGTCTCTATTCATGAAATAGGGATAATGATGGCCCCTACATTACGGAGTGGTTTTGAGGTTTCGCGTGATGAAACACGGACAGTGCAACCTTCCTCCCCTACAGTGATGAACTACCTAGTCTTTCCGCCTTTGAGCTTCTTCTCTGCTAAGCTCATATCATCTACCAGTGAATCTTCATAAAGCTTTGCTCCATTGTGCACTAACAGAAAGACATTCAGCCCCTGACCTTTGGGAACTGGCCTTATACATCTACCAAGGGCTTGGTGTTGTTAGGCACTGGCCTGGAACTCAAAGCTTGGCCATGGTGTCTCCCCATTAAACATGAACGGTCTCACTGAATATCATCACATATGCTCACCCTCTGACCGTGATGACATGATAACAAAACAGACCATTTCATAATTTGTCTAAGCATGAAAACAGGTTGCTATGCAAATTACAAAAATATCAGACACCCTCTTACCCCTCAGCTAGTGTGAGTAACAGCTGCTTCCTTACCTATTGCAGATTAGCCTGAGTCTGGTCTTCCCTTTTTCTATATAAGGTTTATTATGACAGTCAATTTAAAAATTATGCCCACTCTATGACAACACCCAATCCAGAGTAAACCTTTTGAACTCAAAAATCAACTAATTGAAGTAAAAATCCCATAATTAATGCTTTCTGACACCTTGCTGTTAAGTGACCCCATAGTTCCCAGGATGTGGAGTCTCTCTCATTCCCTCTAGTAATGAACTCAAAGTGCTCAGTAACAGCTACATTCCTAGTGACCTTCTGTTGGAAGACAGTGATACCACTCTCTTCTCCAAAGTTCAGCAGTCTCAGTCTCTCATTTAAGAACCTAAGAGTTGTTAAAACTTTTAATTCATCTTTATATTGCTGTGTCAAATCTTCTAAGTCTTTTTCAACTACCTTATATCACCCATGAAACCCCATTTGCTCATATTCCCTAGTGTGACATCCTAGGATACCCCTTTCATCCATTTATAATTGCTTTTTGTCTTATTTTTGGTCATATCATTTCTATACTGTTTCTTTACTGTTTTCTCCTCTCATCTAGCCTGAAATAGAAATTAAACATTTACTATGTAATGGCCACCATCTCCAGACAGATTCATGAGTTGAATAATTAAGGATAGACAACAACCTTTGACTTAGAAGCCTTTTTGTCTGTTCTGCAGAAGAGGAAACAGAGTTCCATGAAAGTTAAAAAAAATATGCTCAAATTCACAGTTAGGAAGCCATAGAATCAGGATGAATTACATACTGATTTCTCTTTCTAGTAAGATTTTTATAAAGATTAATGAGATAATGCAGGTAAAGGGTTCAACATTGTGGGATTTCCAAAAAGTCTTTGACACTTAACCTATTTTTTTTCTTCAGATTTATTTATCCAATTGACATGCAGAGCAATGAGTTGTGGGAGGAGACAGAAAAAGAGAGGGAGAGATCGGGAGAGAGAAAGAGAGAGAGACAGAATGAGAATGAGAATGAGAATTAGAAAGAGAAAGAATGAGTATCTTTCATCTGCTGGTTCACACTCCGAATGGCTACAATAACCAGGTCTTAGCCAGGCTGAAGCTAGGAGCCTAGAACTTAATCTGAGTCTCCCTTGTGGGTATCAAGGGAGCAAGTATTTAGACCATCTTCTGCTGCATTTCCGGGAGCATTAGGAATCTGGATTTGAAGTGGAGCAGTCAGGGTTCAATTTGCACTCTGATATGCGATGCCAGAGTTGCAAATGATAGCTTAATACGTTGTACCACAATTCTGACCTTAACATGAATTTAAATCCCTGTTTTGATGCTGAAAATCTTTCTTCGCCTTACACACCCTGAATAAATATTGTTACATGTACTAAGTTTGTCTTACCTTAACTCATTCATTCATAGAGGACTATTTTCCCCCAGTCCAAACAGCCTTTTGAAGCTTGTCTGAGTCATTTTTGCCTTCCCATTTGGAACTATGTCATATTGATTATCTATTGATCAAAAATGATCATAGAGCTTACTTTAATCTAGTATACTCTGTTAAAGACTTGCAGATTCATGTACTAACATGCAGGTGCCTAAAACTGAATTAAAGATACCACACATAGAGAGGATGTTCACAACACATGAGATTTTGCAAAACAGTACAAATACCCCTTTAAGAATTATTCTAGTAATCAGGCAGCAACACTTTTGTAAAAATAATTGATCACCTAAAGATGAGTGATTCACAGAGCCTTCATGAACTAGGCTCAGAAATTGGGTGAGATGATGAGTCTTCTTTTTTATCAGGAGCAAATATGTTTCTCAGAGAAAAGTTAAATTCTTCTGCACTGAATATCCACTGAAGACTCATTTTTTTATGTTACTAGATTCCTTATGTTTTATAGTATTTTTAGGTTTATTTAATACATATAAATTTCCAAAGTGCAACTTTTGGATTTAGCGGCTTTTCCCCCCCATAACTTCCCTCCCACCTGCAACCATCCCATCTCCCACTCCCTCTCCCATCCCATTCATATCAAAATATTATCTTTACATACAGAAGATCAATTTAGTATATACTAAGTAAAGATTTTAACAGTTTGCACACAGAAACACAAAGTATAAAGTACTGTTTGAGTACTAGTTATACCATTAATTCACATGGTACAACACATTAAGGACAGAGATCCTACATGTGGAGTAAGTACACTCCTGTTGTTTATTTAACAATTGACACTCTTATTTATGATGTCAGTAATCACCCGAGGCTCTTGTCATGAGTTGCCAAGGCTATGGAAGCTTCTTGAGTTTGCTGACTTCGATCTTATTTAGACAAGGTCATAGTCAAAGTGGAAATTCTCTCCTCCCTTCAGAGAAAGGTACCTCCTTCTTTGATGGCCTGTTCTTTCTGCTGGGATCTCACTCACAGAGATCTTTAATTTAGGTTTTTTTTTTGTTTTTTTTTTGTTTTGTTTTGTTTTGTTTTGTTTTTTTGCTAAAGTGTCTTGGCTTTCCATGCCTAAAATACTCTCATGGGCTTTTTAGCCAGATCTGATTGCCTTAAGGGCCGATTCTGAGGCCAAAGTGCTGTTTAGGACATCTGCCATTCTATGAGTCTGCTATGTATCCCGATTCCCATATTGGATCTTTCTCTCCTTTTTAATTCTATCAGTTAGTATTAGCAGACACTAGTCTTGTTTATGTGATCCCTTTGACACTTAATCCTATCATGATCAATTCTGAACTGAAACTGATCACTTTGACTAGTGAGATGGCATTGGTACATGACACCTTGATGGGATTGAATTGGAATCCCCTGGCACGTTTCTAACTCTACACTAGGGGTAAGTCTGATTGAGCGTGTGCCGAACTGTATATCTCCTCCCTCTCTTATTCCCACTCAGATTTAACAGGGATCACTTTTCAGTGAAATTAAACACCTAAGAATAATTGTGTGTTAATTAAAGAGTTCAATCAATGGTATTAAGTAGAACAACAAAAACAAAAAAAACACTAAAAGGAATTAAATTGTAAGTTGCTCCTCAACAGTCAGGACAAGGGCTGATCATGTCATTGTTTCTCATAGTGTCCATTTCACTTCAACAGGTTTTCTTTTTGGTGCTCAGTTAGTTGTCACTGATCAGGGAGAACATATGATATTTGTCCCTTTGGAACTAGCTTATTTCTCTCAGCATGATGTTTTCCAGATTCCTCCATTTTATTGCAAATGACCAAATTTAATTTTTTACTGCTGTATAGTATTCTATAGAGTACATATAGCATAATTTCTTTATCCAGTTTTCTTTTGATGGGCATTTAGGTTGATTCCATGTCTTAGCTATTGTGAATTGAGCTGCAATAAACATGGAGGTGCAGACAGTTCTTTTATTTGCCAATTTAATTTCCTTTGGGTAAATTACAAGGAGTGAGATGGCTGGGTCATATGGTAGGGCTATATTCAGGTTTCTGAGGAATCTCCAGACTGACTTCCATAGTGGCTTGACCAGTTTGCATTCCCACCAACAGTGGGTTAGTGTCCCTTTTTCCCCACATCCTCGCCAGCATCTATTGTTGGTAAATTTCTGTAAGTAAGCCATTCTAACTGGGGTGAGATGAAACCTCATTGTGGTTTTGATTTGCATTTCCCTGATGGCTAGGGATCCTGAACATTTTTTCATCTGTCTGTTGGTCATTTTGATTTCCTCTTTTGAAAAATGTCTATTGAGATCCTTGGCCCATCTCTTGAGTGGGTTGTTTATTTTGTTTTTGTGGAGTTTCTTGATCTCTTTGCAGATTCTGGTTATTAATCCTTTATCCATTGCATAGTTTGCAAATATTTTTTCCCATTCTGTCGGTTGCCTCTTCAGTTTCTTGACTGTTTCTTTTACAGTAAAACTTCTCAATTTGATGTAATCCCAATTGTTAATTTTGGCTTTGACTGCTTGTGCCTCTGGGGTCTTTTCTAAGAAGTCTTTACGGTGCCTATATCTTGCATGGTTTCTCTGATGTTCTCTAATAATTTGATGGTGTCAAGTCATAAATTTAGATCTTTAATCCATGTTGAGTGGATTTTTGTGTAAGGTGAAAGGTAGGGGTCTTGCTTCGTGCTTCTGCACATGGAAATCCAATTTTCCCAGCACCATTTATTGAATAGACTGTCCTTACTCCAGGGATTGTTTTTGGATCCTTGATCAAATATCAGTTGGCTGTAGATGTTTGGATTGATTTCTGGTGTTTCTATTCTGTTCCATTGGTCTATCCATCTGTTTCTGTACCAGTACTATGTTGTTTTGATTACAACTGCCCTGTAGTATGTCCTGAAATCTGGTATTGTTATGCCTCCAGCTATGTTTTTGTTGTACAAGATTGCTTTAGCTATTTGAGATCTCCTGTATCTCCATGTGAATTTCAGCATCATTTTTTCCAGATCTGAGAAGAATGTCTTTAGTATTTTGATTGGTATCGCATTGGATCTATAAATTGCTTTTAGGAGAATGGACATTTTGATGATGTTTATTCTTCCAATCTATGAGCATGGAAGATTTTTCCATTTTTTGGTATCCTCTTCTATTTTTTTCTTTAAGATTTTGTAATTCTCATCATAGAGACCTTTGACATCCTTGGTTAAGTTTGTTCCAAGGTATTTGATTATTTGTAGCTATTGTGAAAGGGATTGATCTTAGAAGTTTTTTCTCAGCTGTGGCATTGCCTGGTATACAAAGGCTATTGATTTTTGTGCATTGATTTTATATCCTACTACTTTGCCAAACTCTTCTATGAGTTCCAATAGTCTCTTAGTAGAGTTCTTTGGATTCCCTAAATAAAGAATCATATCATCTGCAAAGAGGGATAGTTTGAGTTCTTCCTTCCCAATTTGTATCCCTTTAATTTCTTTTTCTTACCGAATGGCTCTGGCTAAAACTTCCAATACTATATTGAATAGCAGTGATGAGAGTGGGCATCCCTGTCTGGTACCAGATCACAGTGGAAATGCTTCCAGCTTTTTCCCATTCAATAGTATGCTGCCTGTGGGTTTTTCATAAATTCCTTCTATACTCAATTTGCTTAAAGTTTTCACTATGAAAGTGTGTTGTATTTTATCAAATGCTTTCTCTGCATCTATTGAGATAATCATACGGCTTTTCTTCTGCAGTTTGTTAATGTGGTGTATCACATTGATTGTTTTGCACACATTGAACCATCCCTGCATACCAGGGCTAAATCCCACTTGATCTGGGTGTATGATCTTTCTGATATGTTGTTGCATTCTATTGGCCAGAATTTTATTGAGGATTTTTGCATCTATGTTATTCAGGGAAATTGGTCTGTAATCCTCTTTCTCTTCTGCATCTTTTTCAGGTTTAGGAATTAAGGTGATGCTGGCTTCATAGAAAGCATTTGAGAGGATTCCCTCTTTTTCGATTGTTCTGAATAGTTTGAGAAGATTTGGAGTTAGTTCTTCTTTAAATGTCTGGTAGAATTCAGCAGTAAATCCATCCGGTCCTGGGCTTTTCTTTGTTGGGAGGGCCTTTATTACTGATTCAATTTCTGTATCATTTATGAGTCTGTTTAGCTTTTCTATATCTTCCTGGTTCAATTTAGGTAGATTGCATGGGTCCAGGAATCTATCCATTTCTGATAGATTTCCCTGTTTGCTGGCATACAAGTCATTGTAGTAATTTCTGATGATTCTTTATTTCTGTAGTGTCTGTTGTTACATTCCCTTTTTCATCTATGATTTTATTGATTTGGGTCTTTTCCCTTCTTTTTCTAGTTAGTTGGGTCAATGGGGTGTCAAATTTGTTTATTTCTTCAAAAAACCAACTCTTTGTTTGCTAATGTTTTCTAATGGTTTTTGGATTCAATTCTATTGATTTCTTCTCTGATTCTAATTATTTCTCTTCTATTATTTTTGGATCTGGTTTGCTGCAGTTTTTCTAGATCCTTGAGATGCATTGTTAGCTCATTTATTTGGTACCTTTCCAATTTCTTGATGTAGGCACCTATTACTATAAACTTTCCTCTTAACACTGCTTTTGCTTCATCCCATAAGTTTTGATATGTTGTGTTGTTATCCTCATTTACTTCCAGAAAGTTTTTGATTTCTCTTTTGATTTCTTCTATGACCCACGTTTATTCAGGGGCATGTTGTTCAACCTCCATGTGTTTGCATACGCTCTAGGGATTCCTGAGTTGCTAATTTCCAGCTTCATTCCACTGTGGTCTGAGAAGATGCATAGTATGATTTCAATTCTTTTGAGTTTGCTGAGACTTGCTTTATGTCCTAGTATGTGGTCAATCCTAGAGTAGGTTGCATGTACTGCTGAGAAGAATATGTATTCTTTAAATATAGGATGAAAAGTTCTGTAGATATCTGTTAGATCTATTTGAGCTATAGTGTCAATTAAATCTGCTGTTTCCTTGTTGATCTTCTGTCCGGTTGATCTGTCTATTTCTGAGAGTGGAGTATTGAAGTCTCCCAATACTATTGTATTGGAGTCTAAGTCTCCCTTTAAGTTCCTTAACATATCTCTTCAATAAACCGGTGCCCTGTAATTAGGTACATATACGTTTATAATAGTTACATCTTCTTATTGAATTGATCCCTTAATCATGATATAGTTCCCCTCTTTGTCTCTCTTAACAGTTTTTGTGTTAAAGTTTATTTTTTTGATATTATGATGGCTATGCCAGCTCTTTTTTGGTTTCTTTTGGCATGGAATATTTTTTTCCAACCTTTCACTTTCAGTCTGCATGCATCTTTTTTGGAAAGATGTGTTTCTTGTAAGCAGCAAATACATGGGTTTTGTTTTTTAATCCATTCAGCCCCTCTGTGCCTTCTAACTGGAGAGTTGAGGCCATTTACATTCAATGTGACTGTTGATAAGTAGTGACTTTGCCCTGCCATTTTCCCAAAGATATTTCTAATATATGCTTTGAACTTCCTGTGATCTTTTACTGGGAGATTTTCTTCCTTTACCTTCTTTCATATTGATGGCACTGTTTCTGTGTGTAAAACATCGTTAAGCATTTTTTGCAGGGATGGACGAATAATAACAAATTCTTTCAATTTCTGTTTGCTATGAAAGGTCTTTATTTCACCTTCATTCGCAAATGAGAGCTTTGAAGGATATAATATTCTGGGCTGGCAATTTTTTCTCTTAGTACTTGGGCTATATCTCACCATTCCCTCCTAGCCTGTAGGGTTTCTGATGAAAAGTCAGCTGTGAGTCTAATTGCAGATCCTCTGAAAGTAGTCTGACATTTCTCTCTTGCACATTTAAGAATCTTTTCTTTATATTTTACTGTGGTGAGTTTGATTACAATGTGTCATGGTGAGGATCTCTTTTGGTCATGTTTATTGGGGGTTCTATGTGCTTTCTTTACTTGGATGTCTCTTTCCTTCTCCAAACCTGGTAAGTTTTCTGCTAGTATCTCCCTAAAAAGGCCTTCTAATCCTTTCTCTCCATGTCTTCAGGAACTCCTGGAACCTGAATGTTGGGTTTTTTTTAATAGTATCCTGTAGATTCCCAACAATATTTTTTAGATTGCTAATTTCTTCTTCTTTTCTTTGGTTTGACTATATACTTTCCTGTGCTCTGTCTTCTAAGTCTGATATTCTCTCTTCTACCTCACTGATTCTGTTTTAAAGGCTCTCAAATGTGTTTTTCATTTGTTCTATTGAATTCTTCATTTCATTTTGGTTTCTCTTCAATATCTCAATTTCATGTTCTACTAAATTCCTCATTTCATTTTGATTACTCTTAAGATTTCATTTTCACAAGAGATTTTCTGTCCTGTCCTAAATGGATTTATGTAGTTCATGCATTTGTTTTTGATAACTTCTAAATGTTCTTATAAATTTTCTGAAATCTGTATCTTGCATTTCTTCTATCTCATCATCTTCATAATCTTGTATTGGAGTGTCATGTTCATTTGGGAGCATCATGATGTCTTCCATGTTCTTGTTTCCTCGGTTTCTGCATTTGTTGTTTGGCATTATAGAGATATTCTTTGGTTTCTTCTTCTTCTTTTTTTTTTTTCTCACTGTGGTGGCTTTTCTCATTATACCATGACTCTAGATTAAGTGGACTGTCTGCTTTTGGTGAATCTCTAGAGGCTTGTGATGGGTGTGGCCAGAGAATTCTGTTCAGTTCTTCAGGGTTAAGGGTGTTCCAAAGGTGACACATCCTGATTTGGCATGGTAAATCTTCTCTCCCTCTTTTTTTTTTTTTTTTTTTTTAATCAGAAGGGAAGTGATTCCGCTCAGCTGAGCTCTTCTCCTTGCTGGCAGTCAGTGCCTGAGCGTGAGCCCCAGTGGGTATAGTATTCGTCTGCTCTGTCCCAAGGACCACACAAAGGATCTGTGCAGTCCTCAGTGTAAGCTCAGATTGCTCTGAGTGGGTAGCCAAGGCTACTGAGTTTATGGAGTCTGACACCGAGATTATTTATATCTCAGCCACACTGTGAGTTCTCCCACACACCCTCAATTTTTTTTCACATTCCCAGTTCATAAACTCCACACATTCACTAGGTCTTAGTCTCCTGTTATTACTCCCAGCCAGAGTCAGATTTTTCTGTTTGGCTGAGAGTGGTCACAGCCCCGAGCTGGTGCAGCTGTTACGTATGTCCAAAATGGCACCTGCTCTATTGTCTTGCTCACCTTTGTAAGGTGAGTGGAGAGAGAGAATCATGTCCATACCATCCCTTATGTTTTTTTCTCTCCTCTAGTTAGGCTGGTGTACTTTCCCCCACGGGGCTTCAAGCCTCATTCCCTCTAGGCTCTTCCTGCCACTTTTCTGCCAGTGTCTCAGGCTACTGCGGTTTAGCCTCACCTCCTTTTCCAGTGCTGGTGTATAGACTCAGCAGCTGGGGTCCCAAGCCATGGGCGCCCGTGCCCTCCACATAGGTCCACCATGTCCCTCTAATTCCAGAAGAGTTTCCTCTACAGTTTTCCTCTAACTCTTCCCTGAGACTACAGTATCTCCACTTTTATTAAGCTATCATTTCCTGGACTATCAGTGAGCTCCCTCCCTATTCTGCTATCTTGGAGCCCTCTCATTTTTTTTTAAATGTATTCAGGGAACTTTCTGATTCCTTTCTTGGAGGCATACCACTCTACTACTAGGAGCTTCTATCCCAGGAATGGGCCTTGTATAGAACATTCTTTAACGCAAAGGAGGAGTTTGCAGATGAGTTTAAAGCAGAACAAATTCAGATGGGAATGAAACCATTTTAATCAGTGTAACTGGTCTTGAAAGAGAAAGATCTTTCACGTATCATTTGAGACACTGGATGCTGGGTTCAGTCTGAAGACTCCAGGAAATTTCTAACTTCAGAGATTCTAAGAAGATAGACCTGTTCTATTGTATTTTTTGTTAAAGATTTATTTATTTATTTATTTGAAAATCAGAGATATGTAGAGAGAAGGAGAGGCAGAGAGTGAGAGAGGTCTTCCATCTGCTTGTTCACTCCCCAGCTGGCCACAACAGCTGGAGCTGCACCAATCCAAAGCCAGGATTCAGGAGCTTC
Organism: Oryctolagus cuniculus; assembly: GCF_964237555.1. Lineage (NCBI taxonomy): Eukaryota > Metazoa > Chordata > Mammalia > Lagomorpha > Leporidae > Oryctolagus > Oryctolagus cuniculus. The sequence goes on from NC_091437.1 coordinate 45,511,107, forward strand.
TTCCAGGTCTCCCACATGGGTGCAGGGGCCCAAGGACTTGGGCCATCTTCTGCTGCTTTTACAGCCCATAGCAGAGAGCTGGAATGGAAGTGGAATAGCCAGGACTCGAACCGGTGCCCATATGGGATGGCAGCACTGCAGGCAGTGGTTTTACCCACTACACCACAGCGCTGGCCCCCTGTTGTATTTGACCTTACATTGGACTTCTTTCCACTTTGGTGTGACAGAACAAAGCACTATACACCAAGAGCCCTCTTCCTTCCCCCGTTGTGAAAGAGCATTCTCAGCCGGTGACGTGGCTCACTAGGCTAATCCTCCACCTTGCGGTGCCGGCACACCGGGTTCTTGTCCCGGTCGGGGTGCCGGATTCTGTCCCGGTTGCCCCTCTTCCAGGCCAGCTCTCTGCTATGGCCCGGGAGTGCAGCGGAGGATGGCCCAAGTGCTTGGGCCCTGCACCCCATGGGAGACCAGGATAAGTACCTGGCTCCTGCCATCGGATCAGCGCGGTGCGCCGGCCGCAGCGCACCGGCTGCGGCGGCCATTGGAGGGTGAATCAACGGCAAAAGGAAGACCTTCCTCTCTGTCTCTCTCTCTCACTGTCCACTCTGCCTGTCAAAAAAAAAAAAAAAAAAAAGAGCATTCTCTGCACTTTGTGATCTCTCTCATTGCTGTTTAAGGAGAGCCCTGTGTTTACTGGCTGGGGCTTTTTTGCCACTTCCACGATGCAATGGAGAGCAAGAAACAAAAGTTTGGTTAGGGAAAGGAGAAGATTGAATCAAGAGAGAACAAGGAGAAAAAGTAAATGGAAGGACAAATGAGAGGGAAAGGAAGTTCTTTCCCTTTCCCCAGCTCTCTCCCATAGCCCTGCACTACGTGAGCATCTTTTATAAGATGTTGATAGCCATGCCCCCTGCCTCAGAGTCTTAGTCACTTGATACTAGAGCACTAACTTTTTAAAAGTCTCCCTTGGGAGATTAATATTCCACTTAGGTTATCACCCTCAGGAACAGGTGAATTATTAAGTCCCCTCTTCCTTTGAGGTGCTATGATGGATCAAACTTCAAATTCTTATTGTTTAAGAGCATGAGCTCTTGACCAAACCTGTACTGTGTTTAACTCTGCTTTTGATATGCTATGTGACATTGAACAAGTTATTTAACCTCTAGGAGTCTTCATTTCTTCATCTGCAAAGTGAAAGCAACAGTAATATCTTTCATGAAAATACATGAGTATTAAACGATGTGTATAAATTATTAGGTTCAGTGCCTGGCATGTAGTAAGAACTCAGACAATGATAATGATGATGGTGATGATGTTGATGATGATGGCGGTGGGATGATCCTCTTGCAAGGAGAAGAAGTGTAAATTTGGATGTTGCAGATTTCAGTGTATCTTATGATAAAATATAGCCAAAACTTAGATAAAGTTCATAGATAATAAATTTTGTGGACAAAGATTGTGAGGAAAGGGAGTAAGTGGAAGTTAGACATATTCTTTGTTGAAAACTTCAGGATTAAAACACAAAGAGCTAAAGCTTCTCATTTTCATGGTCCTCTTACAAGATATCACTAAGCCAAAACACTGAAGTCTTTGTCTCTGGTTGTATTAACTCAAAAAGATAATTTCTGTTCCTGCTGTCTTGGGAAGATGGGGGATATATATGAGAGACATCTCTACCAGATACAGGTGTTATTTTCAACTGGCAATGCTTCAGTACGCATTATCTATAAACCAACAGAGAAATCCATCAAAGATGAGGAAGCAAGACTACAATTTGAGACTTCTGGGAGATCCAACCTCTATCACATACATACATGTAGAAAAAATATGGTGGCACAAACTTTTTAAGACTTTATTTTATAACTACATAAAACAAGAAAGACTGATGATGTGTAATCTGCTGGAAGATCAGTTCCTTGTTGTTGCTTTGCTGTTTTTAAATCCCCCAACCCCTCCTCCCGTTCCAGCTTATAAAACAAAAACCCAAGCCTAATTAAAATCAGAACCTTATATCCTATTGGTGCACTTTTGCCAGGCCTTGGCTATCGCATTGTTGTTCTGACCAGTTTACTCATTAGTGTTTATTATTAATCATCTGTGGCTGGAAACATGACCCAAAGGGAAGAAGACCAGAGCAACAGCATGCAGTGACATTGTTAGAATTATTCACAGTGTTTTCTACAGGAATCACTCAACTCAAATCTACAACCACAGCAGATGCCTCACTGTGCCAAATCCCAGGAATTGGCAGCCAGGCAAAGCAGGCTTTCCTTAGCACTTGGCAAGATTTTGCTTCATTCTTCCCTTCATCTGAAGTCCAGTGTTTCCCAGACATAAAGGTGGGACACGCTGAGGAAATAAGAGTTTCTTGCAATTGACAATGAAGTTCTAATATCACATATCTGCCCACTACCCATAGAAAATGAACAGTTTTGGTGAGTGAGATTTGGGCACAATGAGAAAGTGTCTTGGGGATATCAAATATATCAGTAGACTACACTTTGAGTGATGATGCATCTGAGTAACTTAATCTGAACTCAGCTGGCCTGATGAAATCTTTCCACCCATGTGATATTTAAACAAATATTTATTGAATGTCAACTGTGAGCCAGGTCCCTAGTATCAAAGAAAAGGCAGGAGATGAACAAAAATATAGTGATGTATGGCAGAATGATGTTTTAGTCAATGATGGATCATATATATGACTGTGGTCTCATAAGATCATAACATCTTGTGACATCATAGTCATCTTAATTTCTGCAAGCACATTCTACAATATTCACACAGCTATGAAATCAACTAACAGACTTCTCAGAATGTATCCTCATAGTTAAGTGACACATGACTATATTGAAAATCACTATTAAAACCGATGATAGAAACATGAGGGTATTAAAATTCATATTAAAATTAATGGTAGAAATTTATTGACATTGAAATTTTCAAGTGATTTTGTAACTGATGTTGTTGCTATGGGCACTTAGGGAGAGCTCATAGACAAAGTTTACCTGAATCAATATCCTTAACCTAATTATTGTAGCTTTGTTAATATTGTAGTTCCTTCATCTGGAAATACATGTTTTAACATTTAATTTTTTTCTCTACTTCCCAAAGTTATAAATCCCAATTTTTAAATTCATTTGGAAAATATGGGGAAAAAAACTTTTAGTTACCCATAATCTTACCATACACAGAATAAGCCTTCGAGTATAGAATAGGTGACTTTAGTTGATGAAAATGTCATTTTTACCTCAAGTTAGTAGATATGCTTATATTGAAAATTCAGCTGATTGAAACAAAGGGGTACATTATGACAATGAGAAGAATTTGTTAGGAATTAGTGGTTTCTTCCGTGAGTGAAATATCCTAATTTAGCATTTTTGTTAAACCAGTTTGGAAAATGATAAAAGATTGAGATGGTGATGTTTTATGATTACAAGTGTATGTGTTTTCTTCCATGAAGAAAATTCTAGTACCTAAGAGATCTGTAACTAAGTGGTTTTTGCCTGTTTAGTCAATATAGTTTTTTATCAGGTGTATTTTATGTACCAGTAATAAGACATGGAGACTCAGAAACAGAGGTATGGAGGTGCTTAGTCTAGGGAACTAGTGACCTTGGGCCAGTAATAATACTCAGATGAAGTATCGTGGTGGTACATGTTATGAAGGGAATATAGGCGCTATGAGATTTTATAGCAGGAGCCCTAACTTATTCTAGATAATGAGAAAAGCCTTTTATAATCAGGTATACTTAGAGCTCATGCAATGCATTTGGAAGAAGGCAGTAGGTTCAGTCTGTGGTCTTAAGTGGAGATGATTTCAGCTACCATGATCAGTTGGAGATCTATACTCAATTGTTCAAAATAGCTACATTGTACCAAGGCCATTTTAACTTTACTTAGTTTGCTGCTCTAAATGTGGCTATGTAAGTGCATCTGGAAAATAACATCCTCGCACGGTCAATCACCCTTCTCACTGACCTTCTTTGGAAGAGAATGTCCCTTCTTGGAGGCCATTTGCTGGAACCCCACCCTTCAGCATTTGATGTATAGTGTCACTTTGGACCTAGTTAAGAGGATACCAGGAATTCCAGGCTGTATGCACAAATGGATACAAAAAGCATCTGATAGGTTCTTTGAGTGGTTGTGGCAAAAAAAAAAAAGATGCATTATGATTTATGCACTGTACATTGGGAGATGTCTCATGTGAAGCCAACTACTGAAATCGAATGAATAATTCAGCAAGCAGATCAATTGCATCATCTCACTTGCCATGTTATTGCTATTTTTATGTAATTGCAAAGTGAAAAATAAATTGATGTCATAAATAAACAACTGTCATTTTATGTGATGTAGACCCTAGCATCTTAGACATATTCTATTTGGGGGTACTAGTCTGATGCATTTTATACAATTAAAAATGTAGCCTTATTAAATTATGGAGAGAAATATCTCTACATGGTATTTCAATGTCAATGTTGAAAGAAAAACAATGTAGTAGATGAAGCATCAGATTGCTTCTTCTGGAGCATGTTCTTCATTTCTGGTCTTGTTCTGGAAGACATTACTCAAGAGAAAGCTCTAAATGCCCATGAGATAGTGTGATAGTATACTTGACTCAATGCAACCAAAACAAAACAGTTTAATTCCTTTCATGTTGGCTTTAAAGTAGGTAGAGATAAACGGACTTCATCCAAAGTCCTACTTTCCTTCCCCATGAATCCTTCCTTTGTGGGGAGCAACCCGGACTGGACTGAGTTACTGGAATTAAGACTTATTCTATGCATCTGCTCTCCCACAATATGGCGCTGGGAGAGGAGAAAACAGCTTCTACGCAGCTGCCTCTTGCCAACTTGATAAGCTGCAAGAGCCGCTCCTGATTGGAGGAGAGCAGCGTACTCGGCGTGTGGGCAGCCGAGTTGGGATTGGTGGAGGAGGACTATAAAGGAGGAGAGAGACGGCATGCACCAGGAACATCTAAGGGGAACATCTATCTGAAGGAACACCTGTGCAGCCCCCGAGAGAGCCGGCCGGCGGTGTGCCGCTCCCCCGCGGAAGTGGGGAATGTGGCAGGGGGAGCGACATAATGGTGCCGTGACTCGGATATGAAGCCTAGGCAGGGTTTAGTGTCGTTCCTCCACGAAGAGGGGGAGCGACCTCCTTGAATAAGTAAAAGATAATAACAATTACCTTGTCCTTTTCATTTTATGCTTCTATAAGAAACATAAATACCACCTAGGTAAATCTTATATCATCTCTATAAATAGTCATATCATGTCATAATTAATATTGTAACTAGTACTTTCAAAATGCTACTGAAAGTCGTAAATTTCACAATTAGTGGCCTTTCCATTTTTCAGGTTTTTAAAATCAGTCTTGCCTTCCTTGATCAGAAAGGATCAAGGATTATTTCTTGCAAGTATTAATCGAACATATTTTCTGGGTGAGACTAAAAAGTATCTGAACTTCAAAATTTCTATTAAAAACTAGAAACTCACTTTTATTTACTTACTGTTGATTGAAGGATAAGCTCTAACTTGAAGTTTAGTCTTAAAAAACATGTTTTCTGGGCCGGCGCCACGGCTCAATAGGCTAATCCTCCGCCTGTGACACCGGCACACCGGATTCTGTCCCAGTTGCCCCTCTTCCAGTCCAGCTCTCTTCTGTGGCCCGGGAGTGCAGTGGAGGATGGCCCAAGTGCTTGGGTCCTGCACCCCATGGGAGAACAGGAGAAGCATCTGGCTCCTGGCTTCGGATCAGTGTGGTGCGCCAGCCGCAGTGCGCCGGCCGCGGCAGCCATTGGAGGGTGAACCAACGGAAAAGAAAGACCTTTCTCTCTGTCTCTCTCTCTCTCACTGTCCACTCTGCCTGTCAAAAAAAAATTTCTTTTAAAATATGTTTTCTGTGAAATTTATGAACTTTCTATCTTAGTAGTAACTGTGTTGGATTTAACATATTATATCTGAAGTTCTTTGAACTGCATTCATTTGAACATCAATTAGATTTCCATCAAAATTTGGTTGTTTTAGAATAGAAACTCTTTCAGGATCAACCAAGTAGGCTATCTGTATAATATATCTTGTCTAATATACTAGGTAGTATTGGTAGTAATAATAACAAAACAACCACAGCATGATTTAGAGAGCACAGGTTTTTCTTTGTCTTGTCATACTTCTCTTTATTTCATTATTTTATGAAGAATTATTTATTTTTTGGAAGTCAGAGAAAGACAGAGACAGAGAATCTTCCATCTACTGTTTGATTCTCTAGACTCCTCAGATGGCCACAATGGCCAGGGCTGGGCCAGGCTGAAGCCAGGAGCAAGGAGCTTCATCCAGGTCTCCTACATTAGTGGCAGGGGCCCAGACACTTGGGCCATCTTCTGCTGCTTTTCCTGGGTGATGAGCAGAAAGCTGAATCAGAAGTGGAGCAGCTAGTATATGAGCTTGCCCCACTATGGGATGCTGGCATTGCAGCCAGGGGCTTTACCCACTATGCCATGACACTGGTCTCTTTCATTTTAGAATTGAAAATATAATGGGGTTTATAAAGCCAAATATAATTTAAAATGAACTCTTCCATACTTCTTTTCCAACTCAGGTTGGAAAATGGACAGAACCCAAGTAGGAAAGAATGAGAGGTTTTGAACTTTGTGGGGGAAAAGTGTAGGGAGTCTGGATGCTTCTGTTGTTTCTCAGCTGGGCTGGGCTGGGCTAGGCTGGGCTATCATCATTAATGTGTAGATGTTCTTAACCGTGTCCTACAAAAAAGTCAAAAATATGCAGCCAAATGTCATTTCATGGGAAAAAGAACAAATTCCATTTGATGAGATTTCTGGGGAAGAATGAATCCAGGCTGGGTGAAATTGACAAAGTGCACTGATGAAAAAACTTTTTTACATCTGGTGCCATATACCTGCCATTCTGATGTCTAAAGGTGACTGTTTTTAGAAAGATACTATGGTTTTAGCCGGCGCCATGGCTCACTAGGCTAATCCTCCACCTTGCGGCGCCGGCACACCGGGTTCGTGTCCCGGTTGGGGCGCCGGATTCTGTCCCGGTTGCCCCTCTTCCAGGCCAGCTCTCTGCTATGGCCAGGGAGTGCAGTGGAGGATGGCCCAGGTGCTTGGGCCCTGCACCCCATGGGAGACCAGGAAAAGCACCTGGCTCCTGGCTCCTGCCAGGATCAGCGCGGTGCGCCGGCTGCAGCGGCGGCCATTGGAGGGTGAACCAACGGCAAAAAGGAAGACCTTTCTCTCTCTGTCTCTCTCTCTCACTGTCCACTCTGCCTGTCAAAAAAAAAAAAAAAAAAAAAAAAAAAGAAAGATACTATGGTTTTTACCTCAGACAAAGCAAATTATCTTCCCATTTCCTATTAAAACTCCATCTTAGTGATTAGAAAGGAAAAAGAATCTTTGCCAGTGCTAAATGGCTGAGTATTAGTAACATTGACTGAGCGAGTTGAATTCATGGGATATATTCAACACTGTGTATTCAAAGGAACATCATGACTTTGAAGCATGTATATGTATCAGATCCTATCTTGTAGAAGCTGGCATTGGTTTTATCAACACTAACCTGTAGGATGTTTGTAGCCTAGAGTGAGGTGTGTGGATAGATGGATCCAATGCTAGAGAATTCACTAGAGCAGGTGGAACACTACACACGTTCTGCACAACATCCCTCACTCAGCCTACAGTATGAATGTTTCTCCACCTTGAGGGAAAACGCAAGACCTTTATAAGAGTAGGTGGCATCCTGAACCTGTCTCCTCTCTCAGATCTGCTCTACTAAGTCACTTGAGTGTTTCATTGAACATCCTTCAGTGCGAAGATCCAAAAACATTGTTTAAAGTGATCAGTCTTAACAAGAACCAAATGATAAACACATCCATTGTATATTAGTACCTAACTATGTATACTTGTTGAATGAATGACATCGTCTTGCACATGTAAGTGAATCTTTTTCATTTAGTTACAACTCTGTGGCAACAGGGATTCTATCTGGCGATTTGGTGAGATTATTTCTGTAAACTAGTTGTAGGCTTTAGTCCAGTGGCTGAAACTTAGATAACATTAATTTAATACTTGTTGAATAAAATTTAAAAGTATAAATCATCGGGCCGGCGCCGCGGCTCACTAGGCTAATCCTCCGCCTAGCGACAGCAGCGCCGGCACACCGGGTTCTAGTCCCGGTCGGGGCGCCGGATTCTGTCCCGGTTGCCCCTCTTCCAGGCCAGCTCTCTGCTGTGGCCAGGGAGTGCAGTGGAGGATGGCCCAGGTGCTTGGGCCCTGCACCCCATGGGAGACCAGGATAAGTACCTGGCTCCTGCCACTGGATCAGCGCCGTGTGCGGGCCGCAGCGCGCCAGCCGCGGCGGCCATTGGAGGGTGAACCAACGGCAAAGGAAGACCTTTCTCTCTGTCTCTCTCTCTCACTGTCCACTCTGCCTGTCAAAAAAAAAAAAAAGTATAAATCATCATGTCATTAACATTTGTATCTTATGCATGTGGGAACTGAGTTCAGAGGAAAGTGAGGATCCACATGCCCAGGGGTCTGAGACATGGTGTTGCATCCAGCCCTTGGTTTGGGTTCTTAAACTGCATCAGATCATGGGAAATTTGCATCTTTGGACTACTCCTTTCTGATCTAAGTACGAGTCATTACTTTTAACAAACTATTTTGAATTCTTGCAGTGAGTGATGCTGAGAGAAATAGCCAAACAAACCTCATCACTATTTATTCTAGAGATTTTCTTGAGAATACAGATAATAGCCTACTTACAAGGACTCGGAAATTTTTCTGTCTTTGAGCTGGGAAATGTTGGCTACTCCTGAGCAACTGATGGCTTCTCCATCATATAAACAACATAAATTTGTAACTGAGTGAAAATTCTTTTTGCTTTGTCCACTTAGGAAGTCAAAGCCGACTGTGGAGGTGAACTTAGTGATCATATACTTATGTGTGTTTTTATCTCTGGCATCATTTTATAAGTCTAGCCCTCTTTTCTCATCATTGTGCTTTTTTACATAGTTTATGCTTTTTAAATTTTATTTAAGTTACATAGTTTTATGTATTTCATATTTACAGTTTTAGGAACATAGTAACACTTTTTCCCCTTACCCTTTCTCCCTTCCATGCTCCAGCCCTTCCTCCTCTTCCCTCTCATATCCCCACTCTTAATTTTTATGAAGATCTATTTTCAGTTTACTTAAAGATCAATAGTTAACCCTACACTAAGTGTAAGAGTTCAACAAATAATATGAAGGGAAAAAAAAAAAAAAAAAAAAAACAACGCTGTTCCTCAACTGAAGAGACAGGGGCTGTAAACAATCATTGAATCTCAAGATGTCTATTTCACTCCAATACATTACATTTCAGGTACTCTGTTACTTACCTCAGATGAGGGAAACGTATGGTATATCTTTTTGGGACTAACTTATTTCACTAAGTAGAATGGCTTCCAGTTGAATCCATCTGTTGCAGAAGCCAGGATTTCATGGTTTTTTTTAACAGCTGAGTAATATTCCATAATGTATACATACCATAATTTCTTTGTCCAGTTAACAGTTGAAGGACATGATTCACTCTTATTGTATGTTAGCATGCTATGACATACTGTCTATACTTGTATTATTTGTAAATAAGAATCTATTAAAAAAAACTCCAATAGAGGCAAAGGTTGTGAGAGTGATTAAGAGTTTAAGAAACCCTGAATTCCAATGCCAACTCTATTATTTGCCATTGGTGTCACCTTAAGTGAGTTACTTCACCTCGGTTTCTTTATTCATAACATAACATAGGATGCTAATGCTATAAGGATTTGTTGCCAGGATAAAAGGAGATGATGTATATGAGGCACTTAGCCCAGAGCCCAGCACACACAAAGCACATTATTATTTTTTTTTTATTTTTTTGACAGGCAGAATTAGAGAGAGAGACAGAGAGAAAGGTCTTCCTTCTGTTGGTTCACCCCCCAAATGACCACTATGGCTGTTGCACTGCGCCAATCCGAAGCCAGGAGCCACATGCTTCCTCCTGGTCTCCCATGTGGGTGCAGGGCCCAAGCACTTGGGCCATCTTCCACTGCCTTCCTGGGCCACAGCAGAGAGCTGGACGGGAAGAGGAGCAACCGGGACAGAACCCGGTGCCCCAACCAGGACTAGAACCCGGGGTACCTGTGCTGCAGGCAAAGGATTAGCCAAGTGAGCCACAGCACCAGCCTGCACATTATTTTTGTACTCTCTTGTTCCACTCCCTGTCTCTTCCTCTCCTACCTACCACATACACAGTGTTCTGTTGTACAGCTTCTCCTACTCAGCACTATTGACATGTTGGGCCACATCTTTCTTTGTCCTGTGCAGCAGAGGGTTTTTGGCAGCATCCCTTACCTCTACTCACTAGATGCCAGTAGCTCCCCCTCAGTTGTGAAAAGAAACAAACAAAAAAATGTCAACAGGCATTGCCAAATGTCCCATTGAGGGCAGGATGGTTTGTGGTTTGGAACCACTGCTTTAGAAGTCTGCCGCTGATGCAGACCCTTCTCCCCAGTAATTCTATGTCAGGTCAGTTTCCCAGATCAGTTGACATGCCACTGGTTTTGTTTGCTTTTTAAATCCAAACCTAGTGGTCCCTTAGGATCCTGTTCTCCTCCAATCGTGCGGTGAACACTTATTGAATATCAGTAACGGCCTTTGCCCTGAAGGAGGTGTTGTCCAGGGAGGGAGTTTGACTGTGTCTACAAACCACCATGTACAGCTCAGTGAGTGCTAAAAGCTGGAGATAAGTAAACTCCCCTACTCTGTACTGTGTTATCAAAATGATAATTCAAGACACATGCTTTGACACCAAATTTTTTAGGGGGCAGTTACATTGCAATTTATATGAAATATTATAAATGCATAAAAATAAGTAGGTAAAAATTCAATGAATCACTCTTTTGAGAAGAGTAAAATTAGTGCCTAGAAAAACTGAAACATGCAATGACTATCAGAGGCAGTGATTCATTTTTCTAGAAATAGATGATCTGATTCATAGTAAGACAGTGATAATTGATAAAAGGTTAGGGTGATGTCCCTTTCAGACGCCATTTGCGTCTTAATGCAGGACTGTCATGTGCTTATTGTAAGTGTGAGTCATATGGGAATGATGTTTGTAAAAATGGAACCTGAATACTTTCTGTAAACTAACAAAGGGAAAGCTATCAGGGCAGGAAATTTCCCTTTCTTTCTTTAATAAAGAAAAAAGAAACCATACACATATTTAAAAACAAACAACCCAGTCCTGGGTCCCTCATCATCTTGGGGACCTGCACCAGGAAACGGAAAACACTAGAGCAAAAAGAGCTTGGTATAAAATCAAATAAGATTTGGAGATAACATCTTACAGCTAATGGTGGTGATGAACATGATACAAATTAATGATAGATAGAAAATACCTTGGCAATATTCCTCATAATTTTTACTGAAAAGTAAGTCAAAAAAGCGTGACTTTGTCCAGATTTCCCTCTCTACTTTCCTCTTTGCATTGCTGGCTGCTCAACCTTCACACAGATGAAACCACCCATAAGTGTACCATCATTTTGATGTGTACGGAACCATTGTGGAGTTCATTGTTTTTACCAAGCTTGGTGCTGTTGATCACTCAGTGTTTCCTTATAAAATTTCCTCCTGATGACTACTATGCTTTGTGAAAGGTCTGTTTCCAAATACAACTACCTCCATGCACAATGGCCATTGGTAGGTTTTGAAGACAGAGGGAAAACAAGAGAGAAGACAAACTTTGCTTTTTGAGAAAGGCCTGGCATTGAGGTTCTTAAGTCAGTCTACTCAGTTAAGTTACTGAAGAACACCCATACCAGTACACAAATGTATTTGACTCTGAGTCTTAAGAGCTGAATAATCAAATTCAGGGACCAGGTGAGAAGGCACTAATAGAAACCAGAAATTCATTTTCATTGTGTTTTCTAAAGCTCAACTTTGTACAGTCTCATGAAAAGCACAGAGATACTTCCCCTGTGTGTATAATAGGGTCATTTTAAGGACACATTTGTTGGACTTGGCTCTCTTGGCGTCAGTTCAGGACAGCTAACAAAAGTCAGTTGTCTCTTACCTTCTGAACACCACCTCCTCCCCCAACACACAAATCACCAGCAAATTCCACTTGCTGAGTGTCCTCCTATTAGCATAATGGTGTGTTTTAATTTCGAGAAAAAGCATGTGTTTCCTATAAGAAAGTTGTTTTAGGTCTTTAAATGTCTCTGTCAAACACTTTCTTTTTGTTTGGAGAAATAATTACAGATCAGTACTGTTGAAACGAAAACATCAGAGAAATTGCCTGTCCCAATGTTTCTAATTTGGTGGACGTCTGCTCGGTGAATGACAAAAGTTTAGCTTGGCCATGCCAAGAAAAACATATCCAGTTTGACCATTGCAAATGCTGACTTGGTTATAAGGGATGACAGTCGCTTTCCTTTGGTTGATTTCCTCATACTCCAGGGAAAGCGTTTTCCTTCTACAAGGGCACATCTCTTTCTGCAGCTTCAATAATGGCAGACACCAGGTGAAAATGTGATGGTTTTCTTTTAATAGCATTTCCCTGCTGTTTTAAAGAAGACATTTATGTTCTTCCATGGATACTCAGGACCACTACCTTGATATCTCCCCTGTATAAATATTTCACCTTGGACTTTTCCCAGTCTTTGGTTTTTGCCATAACCAAGATGATAACTGCAGTAAGATAGTTGTGCACAACAAATAAACAAAGACATGGAAGGACAGACACTGAAATGTGATCATCTAGGTACGAGATCATAGAAAATTACTGTTTACTTATCTGCACTGGCTACATTTCTTAATCTGGAGTAGTTATTGTATCATAGGGGAAAGAACTCATATGTTTAAAAAAGTAAGTCATTCTGTCTAGGAAAAGAAAACAATGTAAATATGGTGACAGTATTCAGGCAGCACCTACCCTCTGCTGGCAAGCACTCCATTAGAATATCTCAGACAATAACCCCATAATGGGAGTGATATTTCTCCATTTAAGTTTTCTTTAAATTTTTATTCCTTTTGCTTTATTTAAAAGACAGAGGGACATGCAGGCAGAGTGAAAGAGATATCTCTCATCAGCTGGTTCACTGCCTACCTAAATGGGCCTGGGCGAGGCCAAGCCAAGAACCTGGAACTCAAGCCAGATCTAACCACATGGGTGATAGGAACCCAATTACTTGAGCCTTCATCACTGCCTACTAGGGTCTTAAGTAGCAGGAATCCAGTAGGGAGAGAGGAGATAGAATTTGAACTCTGGTATTCCAGTATGGGATGCGGAGTCCCCAGCAGTATCTTAGACCACAATGTCAAACACCCATCCCCTCCATTTGTTTAGGCAAGAACTAGGCAAGAACTTTTTGGTGCAGAGAAAGGCAACTTACTCTAGATCCCACCACTAGAAAGTTTCACAGCCAATATTAGTAGAACCCTCTAATGCTAGATTCTGTGTTTTCTCCACTTTACCTTATCCCTTAGCAAGACAGGCAAGACTCAGAGAGATTACTTTCTTTGTTCTAAGTCAGCTGTGTGTTTGTGTTTGGCCGTAAAGTGAAGGGGTGTAGAATGGAGGAGAGTGGTAGTGACAAAAATGGAACCACTCAAGCACACAGCATTTCCTCTACCTAATAGCCTTTTTGCCTGATATTAAGTTACGGGTCAGGAAAAATGGAAAAGTTCTTTCTCTGTGAAATTCAGCATAGGAAATCATTATGCAGAGGCTCTGCTGCCTCTTTCAGAATAAAATGTAACATGACACTTTGGATTTAACTTCTAGAAGTACACAGCCAAACTTTTTGCAGCCTTTCTTTGGATGATATATATTATCTTTTAAATTGTCTACACTTGAATACCTGATTGGGGATGTTCTGCTCCCAAATGGCGTGAAGTTTATACTCCAAGGCTTAGTAAAAGTGTTCTGGACCTGTTTATCAGATGCCTTGCTGGTGCTACAAACTGATGGATTTTTAGGAGGTATAATGAGTTTACACAGGTGGTAAATCTAAATCCATCAAAAATAAGTTCTCTACTTCTCTGATGAAATGGATAAAGAGAATATGAAAGGTATGCAAAATATATTTGATCTTATGTATTATTCAGCTGTGGAAGCAAATTAAAATTCTGAGTATTCATCTAAATGAATATGACAATAGCATTTGGCACGTATTAGACCAGTTCAGACATTAAAGATCAATGCCTGTTTAAGAATAATCTTTGAATTTTATTACTTTTTAAGAAAAGCCCTCATATGTGTGTCTACCAAAAGTAGACCAGAATGACACCATTTGTATCTTTTGTTTACTAAATTGCAATGTCAGGATAATAAATGCTGTGGTTGGCGTATGTGTGTGTTTCATTTCTCTTAGGGAATTCTGTACTTCAAGGGCTTTCCTCTTCAACGTTGCAGATAAAACACTACATCACACTCTTTAGTGAAAGAGACACTTTCTCCCTCAAGATGCCTGTTCAGCTGTTCCACAGCTGAAGAGCTGGGAAGACTTAAATTACATTCTTCTTCCTGCCATTAAAAAGGAATGGGGGAGGGGAGAACAAGAAACTTGCATCTGGTTCAATTTCTTTGCCAAATTCTTCATTTAATTGTTTTGTAATTTGAAGAAAACCACAAATGACAAGATGAAATTGCTAGGAATATAAATACAGAATTTAATTGTTCATGTCAGGATTTTAATTCCCAGGCCATGGTAATCTGAGTCACAGCTTTCTGACCAACAAACAAAAAAGCAGTAGAGGTTGCTGCTGAGTTTGCTGAGCCTCCGTGGTCCTACTCTCCTCCCTGAACCCCTCCAACTCCGTGGTCACAAAACAGTCTTCAATCAGAAACAGAGGAAGAGGAAAGCTGACTTTTCTTACCCCAGTGGATTCTGTTCCAACAGCTGGGATGTACACAAGTTCCTGCAACAAAAATCGTCACCCCAAACCCAGGAACCAATCTAAACTATCACCTGCCTGCTAAACACTGAATAGGTTTACAGGTTCAGAGCATCCTTGATAGCACTGAGATTATCCTAAAGATGTCTTTATTTTGAGTCAAATTAGCCTAGTTGGAGTTATTCTAGTTTTTAAGTTAAAAAAATGTTGTTACTCTCAGCCAGCAAGCTGAGTTTGTTACTGTTGTTCCACTGTCTGAAATAGCATTACAGCTTCAGATAAGCTCAATTAGTAATTATGGCATGAGTTGGTTTCATGAGCAAATGCATAATAGAATGAGTACCAGTATTTTGTAAAGTAACTGAATAGACAAGATCCTCAATCCTTTACGTTGTGTTTCTTTTCAAGTCTGTGAAGTCTCCAAATTCTAGCTTCATGGATCCTTCATGGATTTCATTCACCTGAATGTCTCTCTAGTAGAGTTCACCCATGCACCTCCCATACATATTCCTTTTGTTTTCTTTTCATCAAAATTTACCAAATCTTTATGCCAACCCCTTCAATTTTCAATTACTTTTGACTGTATTAAAATCTAACAAACTAGTTGTGGCTAAAATGTTATTGACTTAGAAGAGCTGAAGATGCCATCCAACCCAAATAGTTTTCTTATACCAGTCTTATTAACAACAGGTCATTAATGGGTATAACTCATTACTTAATAAAATATAGACAGGTCTTAAAATTTATATACATACTTTTTGCCCCAAGTAGACTACATTCACAATTTTTCCTCTTGCTGATAATGGAAAATTTGGGCAAATCTTGGTTATTTATCTAAGGTGGTATATAGTAGCTCCCAATATCTCCCAATATTTTTTACATTGAATTCCAACTACCTATTCAGAATTTTTATTTTGTTATGATAGAAATAAAAATAAAAGTTATTTTATTCCTAAATAAGAAAATAGCTATTTTGACAGCTGTAATGTTTTTATTTATTTTTATTTTTATTGATTTATTTGGTCTGAAATTTTAAGATTATAAAATACTGTTGAAAAATACTGTGGGCAGTGAATTTTGTAGTTCTGGGTTTAATGCTAAAGTCCAGCATTATGGGGCAGCAGGTTAAGTTGCTGCTTGTGATGCCAGCACCCTACTTTGGAGCACCAGTTCAAGTCCTAGCTGCTCTGCTTCCAATCCAACTTCCTATCAGTGCACCTGGAAAGCAGTGGTAATTGGTCCTCTGCCATCTATGTGTGAGATCCCAATGAAATTCCTGTCTCCTAGGTTCAGCCTGGCCCAATATCAGCTATTTTATCTATTTGGAGAGTGAGTCAGCAGATAAAATTTCCCCCCGCCCCATCCCATCACTATGCATTTCAAATAAATAAAATAAAACTTTAAACTGTTTATGTACATTAAAAGAATAGTGGTTTTTTTTTTTGTATTGTTTAGTTGTATCATGGTAATTTCCAAAGATTTTTCTATACGGTTTCACCACACAGATTTTATATAATACTAGTTCAGTAGCTGAGTTAGATCAAAGATTGCAAGGTTCTATAAGTGGCTATGTATTTGTTTCTCAATTAATCTAATGTGTCATATTGAGAATCATCACAATAAGAAATGTTGCTAATACCTACCCCATGCAGGCTTTTCATACTAGCCCTATTAAGAACCCCTTCCCTGAGAATTCTTCAGATAGAGAAAGCCAATTGATGTATCTTTGAGGATACACTTTTTTGATAGATTAATATCATCTTGAGTTATTTTTCCAACCACGGGGCATCTACTTTCATATGACTCTGTGAACTACTCACTGTCTTCTACGAGCATAGGACCCAGCAATCATTTTTGTAACCAATGATTACACCAGTCATAGTAGATTGAGTCAAGGCTAGACATGACACAGCAAAGTCATGCAGATTCTCTTTCCCAGAAATCTGTAACCAATACCAAAATTGAATAGAATCATATTATCTGGTGAAATGAGGCTATGTGTTAGATGTCAACATGTAGTCTCAGAGGGTAGTTAAATTTTACCATGTGTTCCACAGATGCATCTAAAGTGAGGAAATGAATAGGTCCACAGAGATGGAGTTAGAGAAGGGAAGAAATGGGGGCCAGTGTTGTGGCACAGAGGTTAAGCTGTTGCTTATGATGCTGGCCTTCCATATCGGGACATGATCTGCTCTCTTTCTCATCCAGCTTCTTGCTAATGTGCCTGGGAAAGCAGCAGAGGATTGCCCAAGTACTTGGACCCCTGCCACCCATGTGGGAGGACAGATGGAATTCCTAATTTGGCCTGGTCTAGACCTGGTTGTTGTGGCTATTTGCGGAATGAAAAAGGGAATTGAAGATCTCTCTTGCCCCCTACCCCGACCCCGTCTCTCTCTCTCTCTCTGCCTTTGTCTCTCTCTCTCTCTCTCTGTCTCTTATATATGTGTGTACTCTCCACTTTCAAATAAAAGAACAACTTAAAAAAAAAAAAGAACTGAAGAGAGTTCATTTCAACTTTATTTTTTAAAAAAAAGATGTATTTATTTGAAAGGCAGAGTTACAAAGAGAGAGGGAGAGAGAGGGAGAGGGGTGGCGGGGGAGAGAGAGAGAGATCCCCAGATGGCCTCAACAGCCAGAGTAGGGCCGGGAGACCAAACACTTGTGCTGCTTTCTCAAGTGCATTAGCAGAAAGCTGGATTGGAAATGAAGCAGCCCGAGCTTGAACCAGAGCCCATATGGAATGCCAGCATTGCAGGTGGCAGCTTAACCTACCGCAACACAATGCTGGCTCCTCAGCTTCCTACTTCTGACTGCATCCTGAGGGTCAGTTTCTGCCCTTGATAAGATATATCTATATTCTCATAATAAATTCCCTTTTTTTATTTTAAAAATAGTCAAGAATTAGTTTCTATTACTTGTTACCACAATGTCTTAGTGAATTCCGGTGGTTTGAGAGGTTTGAAACCTTCTCTTTGAAGTGTTGGTCTGGTAGTCTGGTACCCCTTTCTAGGTTCCTCCAGGCCCAGGGATTCAAATTATTCCTTCTGGAGGTTCCCATAGCCTAGTTCAGGGATGTTTCCTCAGCCCGTGCTGCCAGCTGTCATGAGGGAGGTACAAGGTGGGGTTAAGATGCAGCTTTCTCCCTCCATCCTAGTCTCTTAGGAAACCATCTCAACTCTTTAGAGCTTCCCAGCTTTCTTGAGGGAGGATCCAAGAGCGATGCTTGGTGTTCTCACGCTTCTCAATAACAAGTTTATATTGAGCAAATTATATATAATTTTTAACTAGGATGTTGGTTGGTGGGAATCTCTTGACAGGCATCTTCTGATGACTTTCAGTGCCAGCTGCCAATTATCAAAGCTTTGTTTTGAATAGATTTGGTTACACTATGTGTAGAAGCCAACTTTCCTTTATTATATTTCATATTTTATAGTTTGACTTTCTATTTGCTTCAATATTAAATTTGGAGAAATTGCACCCTTGGCTTCAGAAAGAAAACAGTGTAACCTACTTATCCCCCTAACCCTTGACTGCTATTTCCACTGTGATAACTTCATTTTCTTCACTGTTTTGGTAGATTGGAAATCATTGGTCCTGCATTTTTAAAACCTATCTTGAAACCCTATATTCATACTCTCATTAGCAAACATGTTGATATTCTAGGTTACAGGTGGTCATATTTCAGTGTGCAACAAAACTGCCTGAAGGTCTTGTTAAAATTGTTAGGTCCCACTCTAGAGTTTCTGATTCTGTATTTCTGGGTTGGTGTCTGATGAGCTGTATTTCTAATATATTTCATAGCGATACTGTTGTTTCCATCAGAAGATTGTACTTTGAGAATTTCTGTTCAGAACATCAAAGGAAGAGTTCCTCTTTGCCCTCCCCAAGTGTTAGTCAAATCCCCAACTTCTTATCTTCCTTAGCCACTAAAATGGTACCACCATATAAAACTCACCTGGTGAAGTTTCATTGAAAATCCTTGGAGAGTACCATGGTGCAATTCAATGACATAGAAGTCATTGTTTTTGTCTATTTGGTTATTAAAACCAGAACCAAATGATTCATTCTCAGCAGTACTTCCTATTGCAGCATTTGATATCCTTAGAAATTAAAATTCATGAAAAATATATTAATTATCAAAATAAGGATCTTAGCACAAAGATATATCTGTGGCTATCAAGATAAAACCAACATTTTGTTTATTATAGCCACTGCAAGGCTAATATGAGACTTCTAGCACTGACCTTTATGTGCAATTCAACATTTTCATGAATGAAGAAAAGAATGAGATTGTTCCTAGTTTATAAGGAGTTTCACTAACCTTCAGACTACTATATTTATTATTGTTACTAATCCACCATTGGTCTGTGACTATTTAAATGTTCTATTTCCCAGTTGTCTTACATAGATGGGAGGTATATTCAGGTCAAAAAATGACTAGCTTTTGGGAATATGTTATGAGTGTGAGAATCATGAAATAATGGAAGAAAAGAGGCTGAGATCCACCTTATAAGACTGCCTTATAAGATCACTCTCACCTTATTCCCCTTGCATTTCATCAACTCTTAGTTGGAAATCATAACTTGTTTTGAGTGATCATCATGTCCCAAACATGCACATGGCAAGGATACCAGTAAGTATAAAAATAAAACTGAAGAATCAATATTGTCACAGAAGTAGATGGAATCCCAAGTACTGCAGTCTAGAGCCATTGCCTTGACAGAAATGTGATTTACCTGGGCACACATGAGGCAAAGCATCAGGTATGGGAGATGAAAATCACAGCCAAGAGGAGGAAAGCCAACATTCTAATCAGCCTGAATGACACTAACAAGCCATGTAAGGGGCCAGTGTTGTGATGCAGTAAACTAAGCTGCCGTGTGCAATGCTAGCATCTCATATCAGAGCACCAGTTCGAGTCCTGACTGTTCCACTTGTGTTCTAGCTCTCTGCTAAGGTGCCTGGGAAGGCAGCAGAGGATCGCTGTGGGGTTTTGGCCCTTGCCACCCATGTGGGAGCTACAGATGGAGCTCTAGGCTCCTGGCTTTGACCTGGATTAACCCAGACTGTTGCAGCTCTTTGGGGAGTGAACCAGCAGATGGAAGATCTTTTTCTTTTTCTCTCTCCCTCCATCACACTGACTTTCAAATAAATAAGCAAATATCTTTTAAAAATACATAGTCACCTTGATCAGCCCTCACCCTGACTATTGATGAGCAGCTTAATATGTTATCCCTCTTAGTATTTCTTTTGTTTGTTCCACTTAATACTTTTGGTTGAATACTGTAATCAATACACAATTCTTCTTAAGTGCTGAAACTTAACTGAAAAGTGATCGCTGTTAAATATAAGAGTGGGAATAAGAGAGGGAAGAGATGTGCAATTCGGGACATGCTCAAGCTGACTTACCTCAAACAGTAGAGTTAGAAACATACCAGGGGATTCGAATTCAATCCCATCGAGGTGGCATGTACCAATGCCATCTCACTAGTCCCAGTGATCAATTTCTGTTCACAATTGATCGTAATGATAGGACTAAGAACCAAAGGGATCACATAAACAAGAATAGTGTCTGCAAATACTAGCTGATAGAATCAAAAAGGGAGAGAATGGTCCAACATGGGAAGTGAGATACACAGCAGACCCATAGAATGGCAAATGTCCTAACAGCACTCTGGCCTCATAATCAGCCCTTAAGGCATGCGGATCCGGCTGAAATGCCCATGAGAGTATTTCAGGCATGGAAAGCCAAGACACTCTGGGGGAAAAAAAAAAAAAAAAAACAAACCCTAAATGAAAGATCTCCGTGAGTGAGATCCCAGTGGAAAGAATGGGTCATCAAAGAAGGAGGTACTTTTCTCTGAAGGGAGGAGAGAACTTCCACTTTGACCATGGCCTTGTCTAAATAGGATCAGAGTCAGTGAACTCAGGGGGCTTCCATAGCCTTGGCAGCTCAGTGATTACTGATGCCATAAACAAGAGTGTCAATTTGTTAAGTGACAACAGGAGTCACTGTGCACTTACTCCTCATGTAGGATCTTTGTCCTTAGTGTGCTGTACATTGAGATTTAATGCTATAACTAGTACTCAAACAGTATTTTTCACTTTATGTTTCTGTGTGGGAGCAAACTGTTGAAATCTTTACTTAATGTATGCTAAACTGATCTTCTGTATATAAAGAGAATCGAAAATGAATCTTGATATGAATGGAAGGGGAGAGGGAGTGGATAAGGGGAGGGTTGCGGGTTGGAGGGACGTTATGGGGGGGAAGCCATTGTAATCAATATTCTGTACTTTGGAAATTTATATTCATTAAATAAAAGTTAAAAAAAAATACATAGTCACATGAGACAAATTTCAAGGTCCACAGTCCAGTTCCCAAGGGCGCAAGAGAAGCTTCAACAAGACTTCAATCCTTCATTCATTTATTCCCCCAACAAAGAGCTATTATTGAAACTCTGTTAGATGTCAGGCACTAGGCTGGATACTTGAGGACGTGAGGTGAATTAGCCAGACTTGCTTCTGACTACCCAGAGTGGATATAATTCCAAGGTGGACATAGTAAGAAGCATTAATCGTCCAGTAGGAGATTTAATTCAATTTCTGCTGCTATTATTGAGAAATATAGAAGTTTGCACAGTTAAGAGGGGCTTCCAGTATGATACAAAACTGTTTAATTTGAGGCTTAAAGAAATGAGAAGAAATTGGTGTGATTTAGGGGAGAGGGCTAGAGCCAAGGGGGAAATGATGGGAGAATATTCCAGGTAGAGGAAAGAGCAGATATAAAGGGTCCCAGGGAGAAAGGAATATGAAATGCTGGGGCTGAATTGCAGTCCCTTCTTCCTGTTTCAGCCAGGGATCCTTGTGCAGGACACATTGTCTATACCTACACAATAATCTGGCCACTCTGTACGATGGAAATTTTGCTTTTATCATTTTGTGTGATTTCTTAGTCATATTGCATACCAATTGTCCTTGACCTTCTTTAAATACTTCCTTCCACAGATTTCTATGCCCCATTCATCCTTTGTCTTCCACTAACCCACACTGACCTCCTTTCATCTGGGCCTCCGTGTGATAATACGTCTCAAGGTTCAGTCTTCAGTCTTCCTCTTCTTTTCATTCATATCCTCCCTTGCTGATCTTTCCTGAGATTTAAAGATCTCAATATGGTCATGGTGTCTTTATTATCATCCCAAGCCCTGACTTTCTCTCTGAGCCCCACATTTTTGAGTCCTAGTGTTTATATGACATCTGTACTCATGTATCAAATATACATCTCATACATGTTGTGAATTAAAAAGAACTAACCCCCCCAAACCAATCTATGCCTTTCTTATGTCCCCCATCTCAGGGAATGCCACATAACCCATGTATTTGGTTGCATTAAAAACCTAGGAGTCATCCTTGATTCCTCTAGTTTTCTGACCCTATGGCCACTTGATAGCAAGAACAAAAACTCAGCTCTACATATAAGCTATATCTCGATTCACTAGGATGTTGTGCAACAATGGATATCCACATCCAATGTCAAATAACTGATTTGAGTCCTGACTACTCTGTGCTTTTGATTCAACTTCCTGCTCATGTATCTGGGAAGGCAGTGAATTATGGCCCTTGTACTAGAATCTCTGGCACCCATGTGGAAAACCAGGATTGAGTTCTGGACTCCTGGCTTTGGCTCCAGCACCAGCTGTTGCAGGCATTTGGGAAAAGAACCATCAGATTAAAAGATTTGGGGATCAACCAGCAGATAGATGATAATTCCCCCCCCCTTCTTTGTCTCTCTCTCTCTCTCTCTCTCAAATAAATAAATAATAAATAATTCTTTAAAAAAGCAAACATAGTCCAATATTTTACCACTTCTCATTCTTTTTTTGTCATTTTAAGAGAAGCCATGCTACCATCACCTTACACCTGGATGGAATAGTAGCCATTTCACTGGTCTCCTTGCTTCTACCATACCCTCTAAAATCTGTGTTTTATGAAGAATCTTGGAGATTCTGTTTCTTACATAGAACTCTATTAATGTATTCCTATTTCAGTCAAAGTATAATTTTTACCTTTGTCTACAAGGCCATTTTTGGTTTGTCCCCTAACTACATATCCACAGTAAACTCATGTACTTATTCATATCTCAGGGCCTTTGCACCTGCTTTCATCTCAAGAAACACAATTCCCCTAGATGTGTTCACCTTGGTTCATCTCCCTACTCAGGCCTCTGCTCAAACAAGAGAGTTTTCTCTGGTCTTTTCTAATATCCTTTCTCTCCCCAAATCAAGAGATATTCCATGACTTGCTCTCATTCTATTTACAGGTTTATAATAATCTGAAATTCTTATTTATATAATTGTTTATCTGTTTCTGTGCTTATCCTCCTTCAGAATGTAAGATTCATAAAGGCAGACTTGGTCTACCTAGTAAGTCTAGCACTTATATTTTTTTTTTTTTACAGGCAGAGTGGACAGTGAGAGAGAGAGAGAGAGAGACAGAGAGAAAGGTCTTCCTTTGCTGTTGGTTCACCCTCCAATGGCCGCCGCGGCCAGTGCGCTGCAGCTGGCACACTGCGCTGATCCGAAGGCAGGAGCCAGGTGCTTCTCCTGTTCTCCCATGGGGTGCAGGGCCCAAGCACTTGGGCCATCCTCCACTGCACTCCTGGGCCACAGCAGAGAGCTTGCCTGGAAGAGGGGCAACCGGGACAGAATCCGGCGCCCTGACTGGGACTAGAACCCGGTGTGCCGGCGCTGCTGTGGCCAGGGAGTGCAGTGGAGGATGGCCCAAGTGCTTGGGCCCTGCACCCCAAGGGAGACCAGGATAAGTACCTGGCTCCTGCCATCAGATCAGTGCGGTGCGCCGCAGCGCGCCAGCTGCGGCGGCCATTGGAGGGTGAACCAACAGCAAAGGAAAACCTTTCTCTCTGTCTCTCTCTCTCTCACTGTCCACTCTGCTGGTCAAAATAAATAAATAAATAAATAAACCTTAAATAAGAGTTGAATGTATTACATTTGTCTGATACTTATAATTTATGTCTTATTGGAAGGGAGCATGTAGCAAAATGTAGTTCTTTAGATCAAATGATCTAGATTTTAATTCAATCTATAACAGTATTTGCTATGTCAAGTTACAGATTTTTTTATGATTTTTCAAGACACAACAGAAAAATACCACCTGACTTGCAGTTCTATAATAAAGAGTATCCACACATACAAAAAGATATAAATGAGGCCTAGCATATATTAGCTATTCAGCCCTGCTAAGCATGACAACAGAACTGATACTGTGTTTGCTGCTGACTAAAACTATGAGAGTAGTACACTTATCTTAGTCATTTATTCCTTTTTGCCCTTCTAGTTGTTCCTCTTGATTTTTAGTTGCAATTTTATTACCCTCTCTTTCATCAAAATTCTATTCTAGACTGTTTCTTCCATGTCCTTTATGGCTCTACTCCAGTCTATCTCTGTATAGTCATTCTCTCTTCTTGGAGGTATACACACATTCATTTGTTCATTCAGTTTAGGCATTGGCAGTTTATTGAGTGCTTACTTTAGGCCACATTTGAGACCTTAGCAACAACAGTAAGCCACTTGATTTTTCCATATTGGGACAGTTAGTTAAATTCTTATGTAAATAAGGATCAAGAATGGCATATTTCAAGCGTAGAAGCCAATGCAAAACATAGCACATACTTATGGCAAATCCTTAATACATATTCATGACTTGAAAGATGCCCTGGTATAGTGGAAATGGTAAGACTTGGAGCCACATAAATGGGATTCAAATCTGACCGCTAACATTGATTACCGATGTGACCTGAAGTATGTCCTCTGTACTTTACATCTCTTGACTCACCCTAACCATCCACTGACACCTTTTTTACGCTCTAAGATTTAGCTGTAAGAAGCCACCTCTGACCCATCTTGCTCCAGTTAGTGCCTTTTCCTTGGATTCTAGAACCTGAGTTACCTCTGACTTGGCACTTCTCACATCTGGGATTACTTGTCTATTTTCACACCCTAGTTTTAAGCTCCTTGAGGAAAATGAAAATCATATTTGTACTTTTGGCTGCAGTCACTAACATAGCACACACAGTGGCCAGTGGATATCAAACTAGTCCCAGTGAAATTTGGTCACCCCTCTTTCACACTGCACTTTTCAGTTTGCGTGCTTTGCTAATCTTATGTGTTAGTTGTTTAGGAAGCACTGCTGAGGCACTATTTGAATGTTTGACCTTCCAATCTAAAGTATCAGCTCTCCAAGGACAAGACTCCCATCTTCTCCTTGTTTATCCCTCCTGCTGACTGGTGCTCTGTTCTGGTCTGTGTAAATGTTTCCTGTCCATATTGTTGACTAAGTGTTGAGCAAGTAACTCTCCAAATGTTAAATCCTTTTAGGAGGTCAGCGAAATCCCTATTTTGCCATTTTCTTTGTTCTTCAGGGACAAAAGAATCCCCCTAGAATTTTTTCTCTGCTGTTCACTTGCCATCATCCCCAAAT
The DNA here is from genome assembly GCF_964237555.1 of Oryctolagus cuniculus. NCBI lineage: Eukaryota > Metazoa > Chordata > Mammalia > Lagomorpha > Leporidae > Oryctolagus > Oryctolagus cuniculus. The sequence goes on from NC_091437.1 coordinate 45,536,534, forward strand.
GACCTCCTTGAAGGCACAGCCTCTGTAGGTAAAAGGTATTTGTTCATCTTTATGAATGTCAGTCTCTTGACATTCATGGTAAATAGACAAGTTCTCAGTCTCTTGACATTCATAGCAAATAGACAAATCCCTCAGTAAATGACAATGGTCCCCAGCATCACATTAAAAGCTCATGGGGATAAACACTCAAGGGTAGTCATGGTTCAGGCTCAACTTTCAAAGGCTTTGTAATGTGCTTACCTACCAAAAAAAATGTGTGTCTTCACCTGTTACAGCCTCAACAGCAGCATTTTTAGAGTCCTCATCTATATTTAAACCTGCTCTTGCTTAGTCAGGAACAGGGATGTTGCCTGCTAGCATTTCCAAACAGCAAGATAGAGATGGCAGCTTCCACTACAATAAACACAGCTCATGGAGGCTGCTGCCGTGGTATTCACTATCGCGTAGTCTTGCCAGAGGATGCTAACTTCTTTTGCCATCAGAGTTGCCATTTCAGTGACTTTCTCTCCAGTCTTAAAAAAAGTCTAGGGGCTTAAGCCTCCCAGTGAGTCATTTTAGCAACAGCCTATTCATTATTCATGATTGAATTAACAAGTATTTATGGGGTATTTACTATGTAGCATCTGCTACTACTTGAGAAGTAGATTGGTAGAATGATTGAGAGTCCACTTGCTGAAATCAAAATATATGGGTTCAAGATCCTAATACTTATGTATCCACTGTGAAGCTTTGGGGGAACTTATTCCATCTCTCTATGCTTCAATTTCTCTATTAGTAAACTTTCATGAGTTGTAAAATCAAGAGTCAATACCTGAGATCCTCAGAACTATTGATAGTGACTGATTTTAGTATTACTCTTAAGTCTCTGGTTCTGAACACGGCATTGGTGATACAATGATAAGCAAATTTGTTGAAGCTCTTAAGAGAGATTGATGAAATAGTTACAGTATGATGTTATACAGTAGTGACAAAGTACAGTGAACACTATGGGGAATTTAAAAATTCAATTTCGTAGGAATAGAGTACAATAGTGATCACTGGAGGCTGGGAAAGGTAACTGTAATTAAAACAATTATTTTGAAAAAAATTTATTTGAAAGGCAGGGTTATAAGAGAGAGGGAGAGAGAGAGATATCTTCCATTCTCTGGTTTACTCTTCAATTGACCGCAACAGCCACAGTTAGGCTAGGTGGAAGCCAGGAGCCAGGAACTTCATCCAGGTCTCCCGCATGCATGGAGGCTCCCAAGCACTTGGGCCATTTTCCATTGCTTTCCCAGGTGCATTAGCAGGGAGCTGGATCAGAAATCATACAACCAGGACTTGAACCAGCACTCGTATGGAATGCCTGTAGAGACTTAACTGGCTAGACCACTTTTCTAGCCCCTAAAGTTATTCTTAAGACTTGTTTTTTCTACAGATATTTAAGCTTTCTGAACTGGAAATTTTACTTTTCTTAACATATTACCAAAACACCCACAATGCTAGAGACAGGGAAATAAAGACAGGTTGGTATATGGGTATCTAAATACAATTGGATAGAAGGAGCACATTTTAATATTCTGCAACACAACAGAGGACTCAAGTTCACAACCAGTTTATTGTAATTTTATAAGGAGCTAGAAGAGAGAAGTTCAAAGCTTCTCAACACAAAGAAAAGGTATATGTTTAAGAAAAGGCAAATGCTAATCATCCCAATTTTACTATTACACATTATATACATGATAAATGCAGCAAGTCGTTCACTGTACCATGTAAATAGTGCAGTTATTATGCACCATTTAAAATAATTTTTAGGCATAGATTTTTAGTGAGCAGTGAAGTTGCTGCTTGTAATTCCACATCCCATATCATAGTCTCTTGGTTTTAGTCCCAACTCCATTTCCAAGTCATCTGCCTGCTATACCACCTGAGAGATAGCAGGTGATGATTCAAGTACTTGAGTCTCTTCTACCCACATGATAGACCTGAATTGAGTTGCAGACTCTTGACTTTGTCTAGGCCCAGTCCCAGCTATTGCAGGCAGTTGAGTAGTAAACCAGCAGATGAAAAATCTCTGTGTGTCTCTCTGTCTTTCAAATAAATAAATTTTTAAAATTTTAAAATATTTGAAAAATCTCATACACACTCTCTCTCTCTCACACACACACACACACACACACACACACTCTGTATAGGATAGTTGAGTGAGGGATAATCACAAAAGAACTTGTCCAAGGCTTCCAAGCATGGGCATCAGATTTGACTCCTATGTTATCTGTTAGCATTATCTATTGACATGAGAGAGGAACATCCTAGACAGAAGGACAATCATATACCAAGATCAAATGAATGGATGGAAGTAAGCTAGGAAAGAATAGAGAACAAGACCTATAAGTGGTCTTTTTAACTTATGTTGAAGATTTTAGTCTATTCATTTGACAATGCTAATTCACTGAAGTAGTTTAAGTGAGTGGGAACCTGATTTCTGATTTCTTTGAAAGAAGTACTGTGGTTGCACCCTTGAAAATGGACTGAAAGGTACCCAAAAATAGACAATGATGGCACTGCTTAAGTGGCCATTCTAATGATCAAGGCAAAATATAGAACTCGTTTGGATTTCAGTGGTGTCAGTAGAGATGGAGATACAGAATCAAGCTCCTAATTCCTAATACCTCCTACCCTTTTTTTTTTTTTTTTTTTGACAGGCAGAGTGGACAGTGAGAGAGAGAGAGAGAGACAGAGAGAAAGGTCTTCCTTTTGCCGTTGGTTCACCCTCCAATGGCCGCCGCGGCCGGCGCGCTGCGGCCGGCGCACCGCACTGATCTGATGGCAGGAACCAGGAGCCAGGTGCTTTTCCTGGTCTCCCATGGGGTGCAGGGCCCAAGCACCTGGGCCATCCTCCACTGCACTCCCTGGCCACAGCAGAGGGCTGGCCTGGAAGAGGGGCAACCGGGACAGAATCCGGCGCCCAGACCGGGACTAGAACCCGGTGTACCGGCGCCGCTAGGCGGAGGATTAGCCTAGTGAGCCACGGCGCCGGCCATACCTCCTACCCTTAAAATACCACCTCATCCTTCCCTCAGTGAGATGGAGTGAATTATTTTTATAAACCCTTTATTTAATTTTAAATATTATCTAATTTTCTTATGGGAGGGAGAGACTACCAGTTGATGTTAAAATGCTCATCAATTATTTGTTAGATGGGTGAGATCTGCTGATGCTAAGAAACCAGGAGTTCTCCATGTGTTCATGGAGAATAGATGGAAGGGAATTGTTGAAAAAATTATGTTTTAATCTCATAAATAAAAATAACAGTATTTTACCTAAGTGTGCTGACCAGGACTTCTCCAAGGATGGATGAGTTTCATGGTAGGTGCACAGCCCTTTGGCACCAATTCAGTGGCAAAGTTCCTCTCCCTGGATGTGACCAAGATGTTCCTCCTGCACAAAGGCAGATCTTGGTTAATGTTGCACCACTCTGTGTTGACTGTTCTCAGAAAGAAAACTTCGAAAGGCAAGAGCTTAGAAAACGAGTCTTAGCCAGAATGCCTGATGGCAGGAAGAAAGCACATGGGATTATATTAGAAAGTTTCTATTGGCTACCAGGAAATGGAGACAGGAGAACAACTCTTTAGGTACAAAACACTGAAATGACAAGAGGGAGAAAGGTACCTATCTTAAGTCTTGTTGAGCACTATTATATTCTAGAATCTTTACATGTCTAGGGCTTATTTAGTCTTTGATGTTGAGGTACTGAGTAGTATCCTTATTTGTGAAATGAAGACACTTGGATTTACAGGAGTAAATAATTGCTCTAGGTGATGTGGTTGGGAGTGCAGGGATGGTATTTGAACCAAATACAATCTGGGCCCCAAACTTATCCCCTTTTACTATATGAGGGCTCTGTTTAAAGACATTGCTTTCCTGATCTTTTCCTTGGCTTACATAGACTTTCCTATAAGAACTTTGCCCTTTGTCCCTCTCTTGAAGGTAGAACCAGCTCCCTTTGGTAAAAATGAGAAAGGAAGGCAAGTAAGATCGATAGCTCTACTACTTTTTCTTTCTCCAGGACCATAGCTAAGCCCACATGAAAAAAAATACTTGAAGTGGGAACAGAAAGACATTTTGTAAGAAAGCAACAGTAAGACAAAATGGAACCTCATTTGTTGGTAACATTTTATAGTGTGAAAATTGGTACCAGGTGTTATTTTAGGGGGTCTGATGGATTGATGAAGAGGAACATTGTGACTTAAATGGGGTGGGTTATTCCTTATCTTCCTATTTGATTTCTGCCTGTGTCCCCCACATACCCAATAGGGCCCAGCCTCTTATGATAATATTCTAGTCATCAGAATCATTAGCACTGACTTCCTCACTGAGAATATTAGTCAAGTTAGGGAAAGTGTTCATATTCTCTGTAGAAAAAAAACTAATTGCTGAGACACAAGAAAATACCATAATCAGTGTAGTTCATAGATTCAGCTCTAAGAACATAATGTTATTCCAATATTCCCTTCCTTACTCCCTATCTTCCACTCCCTCCTCCCTTGCTTTCTCCCTTCTTGTCTGTCCGTCTTTCTTTCTTTCTTTCTTTCTTTCTTTCTTTCTTTCTTTCTTTCTTTCTTTCTTTCTTTCTTTCTTTCTCTCTCTCTCTCTCTCTTGCTCTTTCTTTCTTTCTCTTTCTTTCTTTTTCTTTTCTTTCTCTCTTTCTCTCTCTCTCTTTCTCTTTCTCTCTCTCTTTCTGTCTCTCTGTCTCCCTCCCCCCTCCCTCCCTTCCTTCCTTCCTTCCTTGTTTTTTTTTAACTTTTGAGATAACATTTTATTTAATGTTACAGTCAAGTGCTTAATATTCTACATAAAGACATCAACAAGTAAAAAGTAAACAAATTCTACTTCAGCATAATATGATCTCTAATAGCTTATAGCATATTATATTAAAATCCTGGCATGAGTTAAAATATATGCACAATTAGTTATGTCTCCATATTTTACATCTGAACCTCAACCATGTGCCCTTTTCCCTTTGGTATTTGTCATGCTCTACATTAATGAGGAGATAGTTCTATCTTCTTTTGCTCCTTTAAATCACATCAATAATTTTTGCCACTTCAATTTCTCATCTGTATGATAATTGTTTCAATATTATTATTAAGTCCACATAATTTTTATACTTAGCTTCATCCTAGACAATGAAATTGGTAGAAGTTACATTTTTCCCAATGTATTAATTAATATGTAACTTATTCATATGTTCTATACAAATTAGCCTTCCCTTACACCAATGATATATGTATAACATTAGAGAAACTTCCTGTGTATTAGAAAGAGACCACTTCTGCCATTTGTAGGCTGTTGCCTGACATCAGTCTCTCCATCTGCAAAGTGGAAAGCTACTATCTACCATATAGCATTGTTACAAAGATTGAGAAGATTGATTATAACTAAAATATTTAAGTTCCTAATTCATACCAGATACCATGTCAAACCATTATTTTTCATGCTTTCCTTTTTAATCTCAAGAGTTTTCCTATGAGAAAACATTACAACACTGATCATTAAATTGAAACTATGAGGCTTTGGATTGTTATTGAACAAGCCCAATTTTCCTCTTGTAGTGGAGTGAGAATTTGATCCCCCTACTGCCTTACTACAGAGCCCATAATACTGAACTTCTATCCTAAATTATTTAGTTGCTTATTTAATTCAGTTGAAAGGCTGGTGGAGAGAACAGAAAGAGACAAAATCTGCTGGTGCACTCTCCAAATGCCTAAAACAGTCACAGCTGGATAGTCTGAAGCCAGGAGCCAAGAGCTCACTCTGAGTCTCCCATGTGATTGGAAAGGATCCAACTCTTAACCATCACCCTCTGCCTTCCAGAATGCACATTAGTGGCAAGCTGGATCCTAAGCTGAGATGAGACTCAAACCCATGCTCACCTATAGGGGATGATGGAATGCCACGGTATGTCTGAACCTCTGCACCAGAAGCCTACCCTTGACCTCTTATTCTATACCATCAGTGTTACTAGCATGATTCTTGACACCAATAAATGTTCAATAAACATGTATTCCTTTCCTTTTGTTTGCAGATACCAATTATGTTGTTCCATCAAGGGTGCTAGGTGCCTTCTAGTCAGAGCTTCAATGTACTTCTCTCCCCATGGTCACCAATGCCATGTGATGCAAAACAGAAGCAGGAGAGCTGTTTGCATACTACTTAACTGAAAGCTCTATTATCCTTTACTATGCTTGCCTTGTGGAAGACAGTATTTTACATTTCTCTGGTGACTCTAGGACAGGTCAGTCATGCACAGAAATCATACAGGCCTGAAGCACTCACCAGCTGATGAGAGCTGAGAATCTAATTCCCTAGATTTTCCTCTAGGTCTAATTTCTAATTAGACTTCAGTATACAAAAATAAACCTTTTTAATGTTTCTGTTATATACCTTTATGTGATTCTGAGACTAGGTTTTCACAGGGAAGTAGGAAAAAATTGCGTTTGGGTACCTGATATTTTGGTAAGAACAAAGGCTGACATTGAGGTGAGGAAGGGGTTTATCTTGACAAGAGGAACAGCTTCTTCACAATTCCACATAGAATTCTCTCTACCCTGGCTATCTTCACTCCTAAAACACAAACAGGTACTAACCTTTTGAGATATATGAATAGCTCTGAAAGTCTGATGGAAGATATTGGCCTTTGCCTTAGGCAAATACATGTATACACACACACACACACACACACACACACACCTTTGCATCCAGTACAGGGACTTAATGGACATTCCTAAGAATCTATAGACTACTTCAGACCCCACCCCATATTAGTACTTCAAGGGTTCTGGAGACATGGTGAGACATTCTCTACAGGGAAAGATGACAATCTTTTGGGAGATGTCTTATGTGACACAGAAAGTAAGCATTTGTTTCCTAGGAACTAAAGTTGTTAGGAAACAATCCAGATCAACAGCCTTCAGAGTGGGCATTTTTATTCAAAAAAATTACAATAACATTAGGATTTCTTGCCTTAGATAATATACTAATATCACAGCTTTTAAACAATAAGGAAATAAAAGATAATAAAAAGAGAGATGTGGTATAGCAGTTATTGTAATTAAACATCAGCATCTGACCATTGAAAAGTAACTTTTTTCTATATATACATTGACAGGCAACACATAAATAATAATGATGATTATGAAAGCAAAAACTTAGGCACTTCTAAGTGCCAAGTATTATTCTTCATGCTTTAACAAGTATGTTACTCTTTCCTCCATGAAAGCTCTAAGAAAAGGAAAAGATTTTCTTATTCTTAGACAAACAGGCTCCAGAGTTCAATGGGGATTTAAAATATTCCATTGAAATGACTAAAGAGTTTGTATTACTTCATTGTTATAATGCTTTATTGGGTAAGTCTTCATGTCTCCAAGAGACTTCAAGGGACCCAACCAACTGGCCACTCAGGAGGGGGGCCAAGGATGTTTAACACTCCAGAGTTCATGTGGGTGGCAGCAAAAGGGTTGAGGATGTGAGGCTTCTACTCCTCTGGAGACATTTGTGCAACATAATGCCTTGCTTTACCCCATTGTTCTCTAGGAAAACTCTTGTTTTCCACCTCGGTTGGTATGTTGCAAACATTTTATCCCAGAGACACTGGGGGCCATGGGGAATGGAATGCTGCCCATAAGCCAGATGTTTGTAAACCTTCACTCTGAAATGTGGCACAATACCACAAACTGTCAACTTGCGTAAAAACTGAAGCAAAGACAAAAACAGAATGTAATATTTACCAGATGACATTTCTTTGTGTGTGTAATCTTGTTGGAATTTTGGGAGTATCCAACTCTCATACATTTCAAAATGGATCTTGTGTCCCACGCCATCCTACCATGCACCCCTCACCCTCAGCTTCTCCCTGCTCAGGGAGGGAGAAAGTTATAGAAGAGAAAGCCTTTGTCCTAATAAACAACAAGATTGGCATAGCCCCAGGCAGTTAGCTATATAATTAAGAGATACACAGGATGTTTTCTGTCCCAACTCAGAAAGGGAGTCCTAAAAATATTATTTCTGGAACAATTTTTGGAATTAGTGCTAAACAATGGGATATTGTGTGTGTGGCAACTTTTCATTTTGCATGAGCTGTTCGACAGTTTTATAAGCTCTATATTCATTAGCTCATCCAAAGTTTTAGCATGTATGATAAAATTAGATTCAAACAAGAATTCCCAGAAATGTGGAAGAAAATATTTTCTCTGTATGACTATTGGTATAATCTCAGTGCATACCTTGACACAAATGAACAGTTTAAAGAAACCAATAGTAGGTACTTGTTTAAAGGACTTTGGGATGAATCAAAATGGAAAAAGGTGACAAATTTAAATGTATTTGAAATGCAAGGCTTCTGAAGAAACATCAGATTATTTTGATTTTAATTTTGAAAGGTTGAGTAGCCCGTTAGTTTGAAGAGTTATAGTTGCATCACAAGTTTAGGTGTTTTTTCTGTTGAGAGAGGAAGTGAGAAACTTAACTCAGTGCCTTCATTTTGACAAATATGCATTTGTGAGAGGTGGTTCTAGGCCACCGATTTTGAGTCATATTATCCCTACCCCATTATAGCTGGTTAGAACAGAGAAACCTTGTGACACAGGGGAGCCAGACCAAAGATGAGGCAATGACTAAATCTAATTCTCTCTTTCTCTTGAAAATACAAACTAAGAGATCCAAAACCTGAGATCAGAAAATGTTGGATCACTGAACTAAAAGGCCACATTGAGATGGGAGTGGGTGGCTTTCTGTAGTCAATCCCAAACTGAGGGATTAGCAGAGAAAATCATCCCAGAGACATGGGACTTTTGATCAGTTGCACAGAGCAAAAAAGAAACATCAGATGGTGTGTTTTCAGAAAGAGAAACATGGTAAGCATGGATTCCTCACTGACAGATAGTTTTCTATCTCTAGTCCCCAATAGGCCTCAAGATAGCTCTGCCTTTTGTCTGAGCAAGCTCATATGGATCATTCTTATAATACACATGTCAGTCTCCAAAAGCACTTGGACGGTAATGGAAGCTTCCAGCACCATAAAACACAGTACTAGGAAAAGCTGGCGACTGTTTCACTTATTCAAGTTAAGAAAATGCAATGTTTAAATTTTTGACTTAACATATGGAGTTTTTTTTAAAAAAAAAAAAAACATGCTCATTTGATTAGTTTTTACAAAATGTCTCATATACCTTGGGTGGCACTGAGATGCGGCAAAATCAGTGTAAAAATGGGCTTTCTGGGAAAAGAATAGTGATTGTGTTTGGCAAAAAGCTGTGTTTAATAATTGTGTATTGAGTGGAATTTATGACATGACACAAGATCATTGAGTGTAGGGTGGGTTTGCAAATAAAACTGCTAATAGCTGCATTCCAATTCTACCATAGATGGTTGATTTCAATTCTTTTTATCCAGCTGTGTTGCAGTAAGTGAAACTGGAAGTGTTAATAGCAAATTAAATGAAATAGATACTGTACATGGGCATTATGGGAACCATAAACTCTGTAACCTTAGCAGAATATTCTAGAGGAGGAGAAAAAGATCCCCATGGTGTGTTAGTGGATAATTTGAAAGAAACTACCTTACTTTCAAGTCCCACTTTTAACTAATGGAGATTCTGGTGACAAAAGATCATGCTGCCGCTTCACTATTCTAGTTTCAAATTGCAATTAAAATGGATTTTTGCATCCATCACCTGTACTTTTCCCCTCTCCCAGTTCCTCCCTTCCCTAACCCAGCCCCTTGAGCTCTCATTTATAATGTGACCTCCCCAACCAATCAGAATGGAGAAGTCTATCTTTTTGCAAACTAGCTCACACATGAACCATGCATACTCTTGGCTGATGTGATGTGCAGGCATCTTGCTAAGTACTGCACATACTTATCTCTCTAACAGTTATAGTAACTCTGGGTAATGGAAAGTTTTCTAATCTCTTTTACTTGTGAGGAAAGTGATGTTCCCAGAGACTGGGTAGCTTGCTCAAAGTCACACAGCTTTCAGTGACAAAGCTGAGATTTTCCTCCAGATTTGACTGAACAGCTCATCATGCAAGCAACCAAATTCTTTAAATTACATGCTTGTGGGCTCTAATCTCTGAAGAACCAATCTCAGAGTCATATCAGAAGTTAGGTGCTTGGGGTCAGCACTGTGGAATAACGGATACAGCCGCCGCCTGCAGTACCAGCATCCTATATGGGCGCTGGTTCCAGTCCCAGTTATTCCACTTCTGATCCAGCTCTCTGCTGTGGCCTGGGAAGGCAGCAAAGGATGGCTGAAGTCCTTTGGCCACTGCATCTGTGTGGGAGACCTGGAAGAAGCTCCTGGCTCCTAACCAGTGCAGCTGCAGCCATTGTGGCCAGTTTGGGAGTGAACCAGTGGATGGAGGATCTCTCTCTCTCTCTGTCTCTGTCTCTCCTCTCTCTGTCTCTGTCTCTCCTTCTCTGTGTAACTCTGACTTTCAAATAAATAAATAAATAAATCTTTAAAAAATAATAATAGAAGAAACTAGGTACTATCTCCTAAATGACCAGGAACTTAGATCAGAAAGCTGTAGGTTGTCTAATTGAGAAGACAATAGCCATCAGTTTAGTCAATATGATTTTTCATGTGCCTACTAGTACGAAATGATTTTGGACAGATATTGAGCTGACATATATGTTTTTTAAGTAGTAACTATAGTCATGCATTGCTTAATCACTGATATATTCTGAGAAATGTAATGATAGGCATTCTCATGTTATCTGAACACCATAGATTTGTACCTACACAAAGTAAGAAGGCTAATCCTTCTTATTGGGGCAGTGTTATGGGACCCATGTCCCAAGTACGGTTCATTGTTGTTTCAAATGTTATTATGGGATGCATGATTGTACAAAGACTACTCAACTTCATATAAATTAATATAAATAACTTCAGAGCTCATGCTATGAGACTGTCTTATCATAACACATAACACCTATTTCAAAAAACCTAGGACAGGCCTCCCTCCTCTGAAACTCTGGATGGTATCCAGGTTGATAGATAACCTAACAATAGTTTCCCTAAACAAAATCAGAATTGTTTGGAATTACCTGTTTACCTGCTTTGTTTCAGGAATTATCAGGTAAGATAGCTCAACTCTCTCAAAAGAAATGGAGGCTGTTTTTAGAGACCCATTTTCCAGTAAAACAGAGTTCTCATGATCTGACTTGTAGTTCATTTTCAGTTGACAACATTTTAATCTTAAATGTAATTTCAATATGAAATTTAATCTATAAAATGTGCTCAAATTTTCAGCATATTAACAAGATCAGGGACAGTGCAACTGCAATTGGCCATTGGCATGGAGGAAAAGATGAGTTGTTTCCATTCTTGGCTGATCCTCAGTGAGACATAAGGTGGTGCACACCATGTTCTGCCCTTTTGAATGGAACACTGTTAGTTTTGCTGCTGTGCTAATATAGAAATGAGAATCACAATTATGCAAATAAGTATTTGCTTAATATAACAAATTGTTCTATTTTGGCTGCTTTAGCTCTGTTGTATGATTTTTTTCTTTGAAAATAAGCTGACACTGGAAATAAAGGAAATGTATAATTACCACGGGAAATACAATTTGAAGATGGCATAGGAGCCAAAATAGCAGTTGTAGAAAAGGGAATCAAAATCATTCTGATGTTATCAACTGTACTATTAATGGGGCTCCAAGGAGAGGAAGGAGTTAGTGAGTTCCCAGAGCTATTAAGATTCCATCAACCCTTTTCTTGGTTTCAGCAGTCTTGTTGTATACCTTTGATAGTTGGCATGGGTTCAAAGCATAGAGGGCACTTTGCTTAGAAATTCTCTCTGACCCATGCAAAGAAGGATGCGGATAAATGAATACCATGCCTAGAAATGGATGCCATGGCATTCCACTAACCAAGGATCCCGGCTAATTCATTTGTAACATCTCCATGTATGTTTAACCCCATTCATCCGCTCTTCCTTTCTCTCTCTTTTTTTTATCAGTTTCTTATTTTCTTTCTTTTATTTCTCCCTTAGAAGAAAACTCCATTTGATCTGGTAGCAGATGACAAACCCCCAAAGTAGTTATTTTGTATTTTAATGACAAATGTTTCCTAGGGCAGCAAGGGGGCACAGAGGCACACACAGAAAGAATTATCTGGTTGTAGCAGCGACAATGCCTGGTAAGGAGAGAGCTTGGGAAAGGTCTTCCTTCAATGACTGGTGCATTTTCTCTTCTGGGGAGAGTTTGAGGCAGCAAGAGGGATCCTCTCATCGCCCTACAAAGGCTCGCAGGGATTAGTTAAGACTGCAGACCTCCCCCTTATCAGAGTGGTCAGAATGCAGGTAACATTAGCCCTTTCTTTGTTATGCCAAAGACAAAACCCTGTCAGAGAAGGCAGTGGGAACCCTTTGTGGATTCCAGACTCGGATTGAGTTTAAAACGCCTCTGTGAATTCATAGCCCACTCCAGCCTAGAGCTACCTTATTCTGTAGGCTGTCTGGTGTTCAGGTGGAATTTGGGGCAGTGGGGGAAGGAGAATGAAGCAAGACTTACATTTCTAGCCAAAACTGTTGGGAAGGACAATTTTTGCTTTTCATTTTGATTTTATTTTTTGGGCCATCACTCTGTGAATGGCCTTAGAGATCGGGCACAGAGTAGAAGAGCAGGGTCTGGTTGTCTAACTTTAAGAGATTAGAACAGTGGAATAAAGAGGGCTATTAAGAATTGTTATGTATATACACTGGAAATGCTAACATGAAAACACACACACATAGTACATTGTGGGGGGAAAAAACAGGCCATGAATTAATATATATTATGTTTGTTTCTTAGTGGTTAGGGTTCCTGTTAAGACACCCATGTCTGACTTTGGGACACCTGGGTTCTACCTCTGGCTCCTGACTCCAACTTCCCAGACCTTGAGAGGCAGTGGCAATGTGATTTGGTCTCTGCTGCACACTTGAGGGAGACCTCTGTTGAGTTCCCAACTCCCAGATGCGACTCCAGCTCTGTCCCAGCTATTGTGGGAAATCTGGGCAGTGACCTCGCAAATAGAAACTCACACTGTGTCTCTCTCAGGTAAACTTTAAAAAAATTAGTAATGTATGTATGTATGCAATTAAAAAAAAGTCTAGAAAAAAGTAGACCAAAATGTTAAAGGAAGTTATCCGGGAATAGGGGATTTGAGAGGTTTTACATTTTTTCATCATTGCTTATCTATATTTTCCTTTCTTTCTTTCTTTTTTTGTAAAATGCTTGATATGATATTAAAGGAGAGTAAAAATTCCTGGCTCCTGCCATCGGATCAGCGCCGTGCGCCGGCCGCGGCGGCCATTGGAGGGTGAACCAACGACAAAGGAAGACCTTTCTCTCTATCTCTCTCTCTCACTGTCCACTCTGCCTGTCAAAAATAAAATAAAATAAAAAGGAGGGTAAAAATTAAAAGCAGGATCCCCAAGTCAGAAAAATCCAGCCTAGGTCCTGCCTCTGCTCATCCTGGCTGAGGAAGCTGGGAAAATCCACCACTGTTCTCACCCACGGCTTTCTGTTTACAAGCAGGGGTGGTAACAGTACTGGCCTCACAGGAAATTGTGAGAATTGAGTGATTTAACGTGCATGGCAAAGCTGTGTAAAGGCATATTCCTTCCGTGAATACGGAGTTGTATTTACTAAATAGTTGGCCTCCTTCAGTTTTGGGAGAACTGAGTCCTTAAAATTTTTCCAAGGGCCAGGCGTTTGACATAGTGGTTAAGATGCCACTTGAGATAATGCCCACAGCCCTCAGCAGAGGGCCCGAGTTCAAGTCCCAACTCTGACTCTAATTCCAGCTTTTCTCTAATGCTCACCATGGAAGAGAATGGGTGATGGCTCAAGTGGTCACTGAGACTCTGTCATCCCCGTGGGGGACCTGGGTCGAGTTCCTAGAAGATCTCTTTCTCTCTGCCTTTCTTTCTCTGCCTTTCAAATAATATAAAAATGCAATTTCAAATAAAAGCATTTTCTTTGAGTGGTACGGGGTGAGGTCTTGTGTCTTCCACACAGGAAGGTCCACCGTCCTCCAGAGCCCTGCCAGAGCTGCCAGCTTCCATCTGGTCCTTCCCCCATCCTGGTAGAGGCACAGCGTGTGTGTGTGTGTGTGTGTGTGTGTGTGCGTGCACACGCGCACATGCGCAGAGGGAGTTAGTCCTGGACATCTGGGTCAGGGCAGAATGGAAATGTACAGAAAGGGCTCCAAGATAAAACTGTGCCTGCAGAGAACCTCAAACAGCCTGTCCTCTAGCTTAAAAATTATAAACTACATCATAATACAGAAAGCTACGTAAAAATTTACAATTTAGTGAACAACTAAAAACCACTCATGTAAACTGTCACTCACATCAAGAAACAGAAGACAATTCTAATTCTAGAAGTCCTGTGAGTTGGCTGCTAACCATATATCTATCCTTTTGGATTCTAGAAGTAACTGCTACCTTGACTTTTGGGAAATTGTGTACTTTCATTTGAATTTTTCAGTTCTATGTATCTCTTAACTCTGCTTGTTATTGAACTTGCTATAAATGAAATCATTCTGTATTAAAGATAAATAAATAAAAATAATAAAATAGAATAGAATAAAAACCCCATCCTTCTGTGGACTGCCCTACATCTCAGCTTCCTCCTAGGGAACAGGGAGATAATCGTAGTGGGTCACTTGCTGAGCCATGTAAGGCAAATGAGGGAATGACTCCCAGAGACAGCCTGGCTGGGCTGGCTGCTCAGTACATATCAGCTGCTACTGTCACTAGCCCAGTGAAAAGTGCTGGCACATGACATTTAGCTCAGATTGGTGGTTACTGTTATTACAGATTATTTGGTAAAAATAAGAATAGTTCCAACACAGATCCAGTAATAACTGGGTGGCATGAGGGAAGGAACCGCCAATGTTCTTCATTCTTATGATTTGAATTCTCATCTTGACGTTTGAAATGCCACTGGTATGGTCCTCCACTTGGTTTCAGGGCTTTCTTATATTCAACCCAAGAGTGTTTTCACTGTCACACCCATGAGAGGAGGAGAAAAATTAGAGAGAGAATGGCCACTGGGGCAGTGAATCCACAGGGCTGTCATCTGAGCACGCTTCTCACACCCTGCTTCTGGCCTCACAACTCATTTTACAGCTTTGCTGTGACTGCGAAAGTCGGGGGCCTGTCACTCCTTGGAAATTCACTAAGACATGGAGGCAGCGTGGAGGTGACAGTCTGAGGCTGCACATGGGTGTGGACCGATCCCCTCTATGACGATACGTTCCTGCGCAAGCACCTTTGCTCTTCACCTTTGTCATAAGAATGAGAAATGACGTATTCAAGGGGTCTAGCATAACATCTGCATCTAACAGGCCCTTGATAGATGTGTAGATATTTAACTTGCTCTTTATTGAAAGAGCAAGAAAGAGATAGAGCTCTCATCCACTAGTTCCCTCTAGCTCCAGCTTCACCCGAGTGCATACAGACCCCGGCTGCCAGTGGTGAAGACTAAAGAAGTTGGATGCCTGCCACCCACAGAGGAACCCAAGACTGAGTTCTAGGCTGTTGATTTAGCCCTGGCCAGCCTCAGCTGTTGTGGCATTTGGAGTATAAACCATTGGATGGGAGATTGTTGTCTGTCTGTCTGTCTCTCTCTCCTCTCTCCCCCCCATCTTCCAAAAGAAAGAAAGAAAGAGAAAGAAATAAAGGGGAGAGACAAAGAAATGGATTAAAAAAAATAAAAAGAGTTTGGTGCCACGGCTCATTTGGCTAATCCTCCGCCTGCGGCGCCGGCACCCCAGGTTCTAGTCCCAGTTGGGGCACTGGTTTCTGTCCCGGTTGCTCCTTTTCCAGTCCAGCTCTCTGCTGTGGCCAGGGAGTGCAGTGGAGGATGGCCCAAGTGCAGTGGAGGATGCCCTGCACCCGCATGGGAGACCAGGAGGAAGCACCTGGCTCCTGGCTTTGGATTGGTGCAGCACGCCGGCCGTAGCGGCCATTTGGGGGGTGAACCAATGGAAAAAGGAAGACCTTTCTCTCTGTCTCTCTCACTGTCTAACTCTGCCTGTCCAAAAAAAACAAAAAACAGAAAAAAGAGTTGTTGGAAAATGTATATTATGAAGAAACTGTGTTTCAAAAGTTTTTGTGCCCAAATAAACTTGTGTTTTAATTTCATATTTTCATAAACTTTTTAGGTACCCTTATATCTTCAATTATATACCAAGCCCTGTTGTAAATTCATTACATATAATCAATGGGTTAATCCTCACAACAATCATTTGAGGTCTAATATTATATCCACTTTGCAGATAAGGATACTCAATTTCCAGAATGTTAAGTAACTTACTCAAAGTCACATATTCCACAGCTAGAATCCAAAGCTGGGCATCCAGCACCCGTGTCATATCCACTGCTCTTATCTGTTGGTGCTGTCGTGGAAGAAAGGTTAAGCATGTTCCCTAACTAGAGTAGGTCAAAATAGGGCCTGTTGTAGGGGGCCAGCGCTGTGGTGCAATGGGTTAACACCCTGCCTGAAGCGTCGGCATCCCATATGGGTGCCGGTTCTAGTCCTGGCTGCTCCTCTTCCAATCCAGCTCTCTGCTATGGCCTGGGATAGCTGTAGAAGATGGCCCAAGTCCTTGGGCCCCTGCACCCATGTGGGATACCCAGAGGGAGCTCCTGGCTTCGAATCAGCATAGCTCCAGCCATTGTGGCCATCTGGAGAGTGAACCAGGAGATGGAAGACCTCTTTCTCTGTCTACATCTCTCTGTAACTCTGTATTTCAAATAAATAAAATAAATCTTAAAAAATAGGGCCTGTTGTAGGAACTCTAGTGAGAGAGATTTTACCTCAATACAAGAAGTATTTCTAGTCAGCACCGACTTGAAGATGAGCTGCCTCTTGAGCTGGTGAGTCTTTTGTTATTAGAACTGTTTGAGACACACTGGCATTGTGGCATAGCAGGTAAAACCACTGCCTGCAGTGTAAGCTTCCCATATGGCCACTGGTTCAAGTCTGGCTGCTCCACTCTCTGAACTAGCTCTATGCTCATGGCCTGGGAAAGGCAACAGAAGATAGCTTTAGTACTTTGGCCTCTGCCGTCATGTGGGAGACTTGGAAGAAGCTCCTGGTTACTGGCTTTAGCCTGGCCCAGTGCTGGCTGTTTCAGCCATCTGGAGAGTAAACCAACAGAAGGAAGATTCTCTCTTTCTCTCTCTCTCTCTCTCTCTGTGTGTGTGTGTGTGTGTGTATATATATATTTGTGTCTTATTGTTTTTCCTGTTTCTCTCACAAACTTTTTCAAATAAATAAATCTTTTAAAAAAAAAGTAGTATTCAAATAGTTGTTGGACAGCCTCTGGAATAGAAAAGTGTTGAGAAGATTCTAGTACATGGAATACATGGAAAAGGGTTATACTAAAAAAAAAAAAACCTGTAGTCCCTTTACAATTTTAGCATTCTCTTGTGCCTAGCCTAATGTACCACAGTTGCTTAGTAAGAATCAGAGTAACAAATAACTGAATGAATTCAACAATTCCATGAACATATCTGCATACCTAACATGCTAACATGTGCAGAGCTGAAGGCTGCCATGCTTAGTGATTTTGGATATGTCAATAATAAAGGTTATTCTCATGTTGCAATTTTATATTTGATTGTTTTCTTTGCTGTAATTAAATTAAAAACCTTTGCCCACAAGAGGCAATACCTTACCTAGTATAAAGCATAGCATGTATTACAAGCCCTAAATATGCTCTTAAATGGTAGAGCTACTAGAAACATGATTGACTTCCAGCTGAATGCCCTGGATCAGAAATCCATCCTGAACCATTTATTCATTCATATAGCAAGCACTGATCACTTTCCTTAAATTAGTCCTTACTATGTGCCAGATTACATGCAGAAATATAAAATGAGAATGACCTTGTCCTTAAGAGAAGGCATTTGCCATAAAAGGGAATAGATAAATCTATGGTGGAGAAAGCATGGATGATGTCCCTGGGTCCAGATGAACTTAACCAGGGAGTCAAAGAAAACTCCAAGAACTCCAAGCCAAAAGAACTGGATAGTCAAAGGCCTGGAGGTAGTTACAGGGATGGGCACATGAAGGTGTTTGATGAATGGTTTGTTCCCTGATTACAGCTCTTCTGGGGGCTGCATCCCATACATCAGTGGGTAAGTGTGGTCCCAGCTTTGGCATCATCTAGAGACTTGTTAGGAATTCAAAATTCTGGGGCAGGCATTGTGACACAGCAGATTAAGCCATTACCTGGGATGCCCACATCCCAAATCAGAGTGCTGGTTTGAGTCCCAGCTACTCTATTTCTGATCCAGCTGTCTGCTAATGAACCTGGGAAGCAACAGATATTGGTTCAAGTACTTGAGTTCCTGCCACTCATGTGGGAGACCGATGTAGTTCTTAGACCTGGCCCAGAATGGGAATTGGGGAATGAACCAGCAAATGGAATCTCATTCTCAGTCTCTCTCTCGCTCACTCGCTCTCTTGCTCCCTCCTCCTCTGCCTCCATCTGACTCTTCTCTTTAAAATACATGGTATACATAGAGTTTGGTACTATCAGCATTTTCAGGCATCCCCTGGGGGTCTTTATCAATTCAAATAAGGAAGGATTAATGGAATGGCAGTCTGTGGCTGATTTTCCAGGGACAGTCAAAAGTGAGGACCCATTTCTGCTTAGATTTCCAAGGACCTATCATTGGGGCTATGAGTCTCCGGACAAACCAAGGAAATAGAAAGTGAAAACAAACACGAACATTTATTTCCCGAAGTTGCCAATTGCAAACAGAATTTTGCTTAATAAACCATGAAACGATTCACAGAGGTCTGTGTATTAT
This sequence comes from Oryctolagus cuniculus, assembly GCF_964237555.1. Classification (NCBI taxonomy): domain Eukaryota; kingdom Metazoa; phylum Chordata; class Mammalia; order Lagomorpha; family Leporidae; genus Oryctolagus; species Oryctolagus cuniculus. The sequence continues at coordinate 45,555,390 of NC_091437.1, forward strand.
TCCAAAGTGCAGCTGGCTAATGTAAAAGAACCTTTTCTCTTGGTCCTTTGGGTCGTATACAATTCCCAGGCATGTCGATTTGTATTTGTTTATTGGTAAAGCCTCTATCTGCTGTGTGAGTGAGTGCATTGGGAATCCCACCGTCAGGTGGACACTGTCAACAAAAATCTGCAGGAGTGAGTGAATTGCTGTGAATCCCTTTGTCTCCATAGCCCCAGCCCGAGTCATCCTTTCTACAAATGGGTAACTGCAATTGGCTCAAAATAATCCCTCTGGATATTGTCATTAGTTCTTTGCAATCTTACCCCATATCCAAGCAGAATAATTTTTTAGAATGTATATACCTGTTGCTACCAATCGCTTGCTTCCAAATACATCTTCAACATCTTCCCAATGTCATTATGATAAACACACTTGCCTTACTGCTACCAGCCCTGCATGTGGCCCTTCTGCCTCTTATCTCTGTTCCTCTCCCTGTGGTTTGTTCCACTCCAGCTACAGCACCCTCCCTTTTGTCCTCAATTCATGGCAATGGCTTTGTACTTCTCTACCCTAGGGTCTTTAGGCGGACTGTGGCCATTGATATGAATACTGTCACTTCTGCTCTTCAGCTGGCTCTGTCCAGTCCATGCTTGAGGTCTTAAAGAAGCTATCACTCCTTCAGGAAACCCACTCCTCAACGCCACCAGACCTACAAACTGGATCAGGCCCTTCTGACGTGCGCTTTCAACACTGCCTGGAGAACTTGCACAGAACCACTATTAAAAATGCCAAAAGGTAATTGTGTGCTTCACCGTCTAATATCTCTTCCCTCATGGGACATGAGTTTCTAAGACCAAGAACAATGACTGCTCTGTTCTCTATTATATTCCCAGCACTTAGTCCAGTGAGTAGCATCGAACATGTTTCAATCAATGTCCATTGAATGATCCAGTACATAAAGTAACTGTTTCCAAGGATGCAGAATTTCTGAAGCAATTTATTTAATTTATTTAAATGACGAGAGAGAGAGAGAGAGAGATTGATTGGACCTGGGAGGAAGACCATTCAAAGCTTAGGAAGCCAGTTTAAAAGAGGCAGCATTCAGGCAAATGTTATCATAGAGAACTTGTAACCTGGAGACCACAGAAAGAAAAGCCATCATTTAAGAGGCTCTATGCAGGCCCGTGCCACAGCTCAATAGGCTAATCCTCTGCTTGTGGTGCCAGCACCCTGGGTTCTAGTCCCAGTTGGGGCACTGGATTCTGTCCTGGTTTCTCCTCTTCCAGGCCAGCTCTCTGCTGTGGCCAAGGAGTGCAGTGGAGGATGGCCCAAGTGCTTGGGCCCTGCACCCGCATGGGAGACCAGGAGAGGCACCTGGCTCCTGGCTTCGGATCAGCACGGTGAGCAGGCCGCGGTGGCCAGTGGAGGGTGAACCAACGGCAAAAGGAAGACCTTTCTCTCTGTCTGTCTCTCTCTCTCTCACTGTCCAATCTGCCTGTCAAAAAAATAAAAGAAGAGGCTCTACGCATACAGCCACACTGAAGTTGAAGTCCCATCAGCCACGTGGAGGGCAAAGTGGGTCCCAACTCAGCAGTGTGGTGCAGGATGCTTCCTTTCACTTCTAGTTGGAGGCTTTGTTGACTACTATGCATAGTTCATTAACTTAAAACTTGTTCTATTAGAGAAAGAGCATTTCCTTTGCTATTACCAATGAAAGGCCTTGATTTTTGTAATATTGGGTTTTCTAGAAATTTTTCCCTATAGACAATACCAACTATTGAGGCTTAGAGAACCTGGGCAACTCAAGCTTTAGGGCAAGTGAGGAGAGCAATGAAAACAGCCTGTGCAGTGGCTTCTCTTGGGCTTTCTGTGTTTTATCTGGAAAACTATGCTGTCTGATCTATTATTACAGACTTGCACCAGCCATGGGAGAAACGTATGAAGAAAGTCATGTACTTTCAAAGGAATATTAGTGTTTTCAGCTAAAGTATCAAAACTACAACTTCTCTCAACACAGCATATGTACATGCAGGAGTACACCCAGGTCGCAAATGTGCATGCGCAAGCATGCGTGCACGTGCACATCCCGTATTTCATACAACCTCTGGTTGCCTGGAAAAGCCAAGACAGCGTCTTCCCTGGACGTACCATCCTCCAGGTGCTGACTTGACACAGATTGATCGAGATTCAACATGCAGACATTTCTGAGTAACCTGAAGGACACCCGAGAAACAACATTTTTTCCCTGTCTCTTCCCAAATAGTTTTCACTCACTGCCTCAGTGTCTGAAATTCCACATTTAGTCTTTTTTGGGGGGAAAAGTGTTGCCCTGTGTAAGTAGTCTCTGTAAACAGTAAATGTTCAGGGTGACTTCCAATCAAGTGTAAAATAACGATTAGAGAGCTTGGTAGGTAGTGACCACTCGATAAACCACTTTATTAATGAGAGAGCTGTTACAGTAGTTTTCATGTCTGGCTGCTCTTTAGAATCAACAGGAAAGCTTTTCTAAAATACAGATGTCTGGGCCCCCTCCCTGGGGTTCTGAGTTAAGTGGGCTGGAGTAGAACCCAAACATCAGCACCGATTAGTTTCTGTGTAGGCAGATAACATTAGCAACCACTGTCACTCTGACAGGAGGTGGTAGACCACACTGCTTTCTTCAAGAGCACACTTTGCCAAGGGTTTGGCCTGGACCCCAGAAGAGTATGGAGTAAGGAGGAGTGCCAGAGTCCAAGCAGGGCCTACTCACTGTTAGAACTCAACAGCTCTGTGCTTTCTCTCTACAAAAACAGTTAAAAATATGATATAAATTAATATAAATTATAAGCAGATTTTTTATCAAGTGGGTGGTTAAAATATCCCCTAGTATTTTTAACTTCGAATAACACCCTTAATAGTATCTATAAAGAGGAGAATCTTCTTTTCTGTTACCTTTTATTCACCTTCATTTAATTTTTAAATATGTAGTGACATGATTGTGGGGCTTCTCATTATGGGAGGTATCTTACAGTCATAATTTTTGATACACAACATTACTTACCAATTAGCCTGTCTTGTTCGTTTAAATTTCTTTGCTCATATTTTAATGGGAGCTAATGATGCCTTTGTTGACTTATTTAATGTTATGTAAATGTGGCTATAAACTGTGAAGAGTTTAAGCAGAAGCACTATTTTTGCTTACTCGTCAGATTTTGGAGTATACAGAATCCCCAGGAAACACACATATCAACACAATGCGTATGAGCTACTGATGAGATGAAATAATAATAACAATTTTTAAATGAAGCAAAGAAGGATGTGTAGAGTGTGAGACTTTTTATTTGCCTCTGGGTTAATTGTTGATGTGAGTATCAAAGAAGTTTCGGAGTTCACTTCCCCTAAGCTTTTTGTGTCTTTTTCTCTTTCTACTCTTGTAATCCTTCCGCACGTACCAGTCTACGACCACTTGCTGAGCTCTGGGCTTAGCAGTGGCTCTTGTTTAATTTCATGAACCTTGCTCTCAGCCAACTTCCCCTTTCCCTCGTGGCCAGCACATGCATATATGAATGGATGGATGAATATTCTTCAGATGATTAACTTGGTAAATTCCTAAGTTCTGTGGGATGGCTGTGTATCGGGTGACATTGCACTCTATAAGGTATTGTGATGTACAAGTCATTTCAGAAAAGATTCTTTTCTGGAAGATAACCGCTAACCCAGCGAACTTTAAAGCAGAGTGTTTCTTCTGTGCCTTCTGGGTAAATATAATTTATTAGCTTTTGTATTTATTTCTTATTTCTAAATGTCCCATCCTTTTTTGTTTTTCCAGCATTGTAGCAATTGTTAAAGGAGAGAAATTATTTCTAAATCTTGTCGGAGCAAGAGCCAGAGTAATTTGTGTACAATACAGTTAAAATTACACCATTAAACTTGAAGCTAATATTACCCTAATGAGTTGAAATGGAGGGAAGAAGTTGCTTAGAAAAGACAGTAAGTGACTTAGCTCTGGTTTCTCACTTCCAAGGATAATGTTCCTCAGAGCTGTGTTTTGAACACATTGTTATAGATTTAAATATTTTAATATTCATTTATTCTAATTTTTTCTTTTGATAGGTACCATCTCTGTACTTGCATTTCATCAACTCTGACTAGTGACACCACTATATTTAATATCTTCCTTGGCCAAATTTCTTGTGAATTGGGAACTAGCTTTTAGCTGCTTAAGGAGGTTTTCAACAATTCCTTTGTGTGGTTCAACATTTAAAACTCAGATACTACTCTAAAATCCTTTAATAAGGAATTACTCAACCTAAGGCTTAAACAAACATACTGGGCTACAATCTATGGATATTTTGTTAATATTTGTTGTAAATCATAATCTAGTTCAGTTTTCATTTGTGTTTGGATTTGAAATGGAAGTTATTATTGCCTAAAGTGTGTCACTTTGGTGTATATTGCAGGCAGGCAGCAATCTCTGTACCCAGGAAGAGCCGTCTCTGACAGGGAATAGGTAAACACCTATGCTGGGTAGTCAGTGTTGTGAGATCCACTTCTCGAAAATAGTCCCAGGGGCCGGCGCCATGGCTCACTTGGTTAATCCTCCACCTGTGGCACCAACATCCCACATGGGTGTCAGGTTCTAGTCCCGGTTGCTCCTCTTCCAGTCCAGCTTTCCGCTGTGGCCCAGGAGGGCAGTGGAGGATGGCCCAAGTGCTTGGGCCCCTGCACCCACCTGTGAGACCAGGAAGAAGCAGCTGGCTCCTGGCTTTGGATCGGCGCAGTGCTGGCCGTAGTGGCCATTTGGGGAGTAAACCAACGGAAGGAAGACCTTTCTCTCTGTCTCTCTCTCTCTCACTGTCTATAAATCTTCCTGTCAAATAAATTAAAAAAAAAAAATAGTCCCTTGGTGAGCTCCCAATGTCTGCATTTCTATGATCCCTGCCATCCTCTGCCATCAAGTAATCTCTAACAGGTTCCTGTAAAAGGCACATGGTATCTGGGAGGACTAGGTTGTGTGCTTTAGATAGGATAGCAGGTGTCAGTTATAAACGAAATGGGATACAGGAAAGGCAAATTTTGATACCCCTCCCAAAAGAAAAAGGAAATTGGGAAAATCTCAAGCCCAGATGACTTTTGGAGAATGATGAGACCTTATAGATCCTTCCAAAGGGACAAAGTCATGGATAAGGCCCCTGGGCTTCTGGGTGTGAGGCGTTACTTGTAAACCCGGCTCCTCTCCCCAATAAAGCCTGCTGCCCGGCAGCCCCTGGAAAAAAAAAAAAAAATTGGTGGGATGGAAATGGGGGAGGGGATTTGTATTATGTCACACTTTTACAAAGGGCTAGCCTTCCATGCGCTCACCTCTCACTCAAGAATTTACTGGTTTTTTTAAAAAAGATTTATTTATTTACTTGAAATTCCAAGTTATACAGGGAGAGAAGGAGAGGCAGAGAGAGAGAGAGAGAGAGGTCTCTTGGGCCATCTTCTACTGCTTTCCCAGGCCATAACAGAGAGCTGGATTGGAAGTGGAGCAGCTGGGACTCGAACTGGCACCCATATGGGATGCCAGCACTGCAGGTGGCGGCCATAGCACTGGCCCCAAGAATTTGCTGTTTTAGACCAGATATTCACTTGAGTGTTTTTTTCTGAATACTCATATTTGAACTCAAATAGCTTTCCTGAGGGCCTTCCCAGACCATCTAGTTTAAAGCAGCAACACCCAAACCACTGCTGTAACAAAATACCACAGACGGAGTGAGTTACACAACAGAACTTTATTTTCTCACACAAAGTCTGAGATCACGGTCAGGTTCTGGTGAGGGCCCTCTTCTTCTTTTTTTTTCTCATATTATGTATGAGAAAGAACTATCTCTCAAATATCTCTTCGTATGAGGACACTACTCCCGCCATGAGGAGCCCACCCTTGTGACTTGATCTAGCCCTAATCACCTCCTATAAGCCTTGTCTCTAAACACTGTCGCTTTGGGAGTTAGTGAACTTTCAGTGGACACAGTTCTGTCCATAACATCATGCTTTATGGCTCCACCCTGCTTCAGTTTCATCACAGAACACATCCTAGTCTGAGAGCATCTCATCTTGTTGATTTACCTGTCTGACTTTTTCTGTACTGAGAATATAAGCTACATGAGAACGAGGGCTAAATCTGTCTTCTTCACTGCTGTGAGATTCACTGAATAAAACTTGCCAGCAAGAAGCACTTTATTAATATGTGCAGGATAAATGCATAAATTCTAGTTATTTTAAGCTAGTCTCTTCTAATTAAGTTGGATATTATAAAAGCTGTTACTGGAATTAAGCTGATACCAAAATTGTTCGTCTTTAGTTATGTTTTTTGTACAACCTATCACGAGAATGTGGTTGACTCAATATTGTTTTTCCATGCAGTTCTTCACTCAAAATCTAGTAAGCTCCTGCTCTATGCCAAGCAGTGTGCCAAACTAACATTCAAGTAAGAATAAAAGACAGACATGAAAGAACCATCATGAAGAAAGGCACTGCTCTGGAAATGGCACACCAAACTGCACCTTGGCACAAAGGAAAAGGAAATTCACTCTTTCCAAGTGAGCCATGCAAGTGTGTGTTCCAGAGAGGGAAGAACATAGCAAAGCCTTCAAAGAGTTGTCAGGTTCAGAGGTTGACAGACACATTGAGTAACAAGATGGCTCACACATGGGACGATTGAGATGAGGAAGAGGAAATGATAAAGTTCAAAAGAGACCATGAGTCAGATAGCAAAGGCCTTGTTTGTTGAGGATCTAGTGTTTTTTTCCCTTGAGAAACAGGAAGCCATGGAAAGTTTGAGAGGAGGAGAGGGGTCGTCTGCTTTGCTTGTCTCATTAAGGCAATGGTGCTTGTGATTCTGAGTGTGTAGGTATTTTCCTTAAATTTTCACATACCTCTGATTTCTGACTCTGTCTCCTACCGGTTTTCTGGTAGTCTGAGGGTCTTTAGTATGAGAGAGTGCTAATGACTTCACTCAAACCATCCTCACTGCTAAAGGTCACGGCCTTCAATTCAGGGGTACATTTGAATTTTTAACCTGCCAACAAAGTACAATTTTATGATGAATGAACAAACAGCAGTTGTCAGAAGAAGGTGCATCCTGGATGGTTTCCATGGTTGATAGCATTCACAGGTGGGCTTGGGCACACATTGCATGCATGGCTGCCCAAAGGAGGGGTACACAAGATAGACCAGCACCCCCTTTATTTCCTCTTTGAATCCCAGGTCTGTCACCAGAAAGCCATATGACCATGAGCAAGTTCTCTGGGATTTGTTTTCCTCAATTCCACAGTGAGTGATGAAAGTCTGTATGTAAGGTTGGGTTGTGAGTATTAAAGTGCCAGTGGCTGTGGAGCACTTAATGTAGAGCCTGCCTAAGATTAAGTGCTTGCTAAATAATGACTACTTATCATTACTACTTATGACAACTGCATTACTGTGGTTTTTCTAGTTAAAATGACATTTCTGCATTTTTCTTTAAAAACTCAGATATTATCTTTTGTCATCTACAAAAATTTAGATGATGATGCTAACACATTTGCTGTGAATATTAAAGAATGGATCCATAGCCCTATCTTTGTTATATTGAATAGTAATAGGTCTTTTATCCATGTCAGTCTTTTAGGAATATTAGTATATGTTTAAAATATCTCTGCCTTCTTTTTAAAGGCTTCTTTCTTTATTTATTCATTCACTTATTTATTCATTTGTTTGAATGGGAGAGAGAGAGAGAGAGAGGAGAAATAAAGTGAGCATTTTCATCTGCTGGTCCCCAAATGGTTGCAGCAAACAGGTCTGGGCCAGACTGAAGCTAGGGGCCAGGAACTTCACTCTGGTCTCCCACATGGGAGGCAGAAGCCCAAGCACTTGGGCCATCTTCCACTGCTTTCCCAGGTGCATTAGCAGGGAGCTGGATTGAAATCAAAGCAGCTAGGACTTGAATGGGTGCTCTGAAGTGGGAAGCTGGCATTGCAAGTGGCAACAACCCACTCTTCCACAAGGCTGGCCCCACACCTATGCCTTCTTACAGAAAAATATAGGAATTTGTCACTGTGAATCTAAGTACTGAGAAAACAGTGCAGAAGTATGAGGAAATGGGGAGAAAAATTAGGTTGATGGAGAAGAGGAAAGCAGAAAGAATATTTTCTAGATTAGTAATTCTTGATTCTACTTGCTAATTTGGCCCCATAACTGAGGGAGTGCTAACAGTCCCCAGGCCTTCCTCATTTCTTCCAGAAATGATGGTCTAGGTTCATCTATACATGGAAATTCTAAAATTAAAGCAGAATTCAAAACTGGTAGGTCTCCAAGTCAAGAACTTTGTGAGACGCACTTTGAAATATGTATATTCAAGACATTAGGGACACTGCAACACAAGTGCACTAGAGAGAGGGAATTCTCAATGATGAATGGGCTTTAGGAGAGCTCCTTAGCACCAGTATGAAAATGCAGTTCTGTCAGTAGGGTCATTTCATAGGAGGATCTGTATTGGTGCCTTTTGTCATATGCTCACTGGGATCTCTGATACCTCAAAGTTCATGAAGCAGTTAAGAAAGCCCTAGATCCCTTTTCACATGATATCTTATTCTGTTTATGGGTATTAATCCTGGATGGTGGTGGTTACGGTAGTTGTGGTGGTGGTGGTGGTGGTGGTGATGGTGAGTGGCTGGGGAAATTTTCTCACATAACAAGTTGAAGCAATATGTTCTTCATTGACTAACTTATGGTTCATAACTGAGTAATCAGCATAATCTAAATATTGTAAAATGAAATATTCTTTTGGGCTTAACAAATGCTTGTTAGGTTGAAACCAATCAGTAGGAAATGACTTGTGTTTGTTAGTGTTTGAGAGGAGAGACCAGATTCTTTGCACATTAGCATTCCAGTTGGTGCCAACATAAACCTCCAGACCTCCAAGTCACAGAATGTGTTATTGTTTTCATATGAGTGAATCTGGAACTGCTTCTTAGTTGTATTTCCATTGCCCACTTGAAAAATGGAGCTCCATGTTTCCACAGACTCTGGTGACAAAAGTAACAAAACAACCCTTTTGGGATTGAACTCTCAGGAAAGGACATTCTTCTTCAAATTGCTGCAGTCCTGGCTATTGTTTTTATGCAGTCGTGGAGTTGGAAGAGGGTAAAGGGCACAGATACTGATTTGACAGTCATGTAAGCTAAAAAGATTTAGTTATGGAGCTCGACTCACACAGCAGGAGGCCCTCGCTGCTAGTGGAGGAAGCTCTTCCAGGAAGGACATGGTAGTTTAAGTCTTTTTAGCATTTTTCTAAGAGCATCATAGATGATATTTTCTAGAATATCGACCTTTATGTAACACCAGTTTTCCAGGATCTCAGAGCAGGTTATTTCTGTATACAGAACCTTAGGATGCATATGCTGTAGAAAGAGAAGTGGTAATATAATCTGCATCTTGTACTTAAGAAAAATAATACCATTGACTCTCCAGACTCCACTATACTGCCTGAAGTGGTGGATCCCATGGGGAAGAAGGCCAAGAATCAAGGCATCTGTTTGCTGTCACCTTCCCTTTGCGAGGAAAGTAGAATTGAGTGCAAGCTGGGAAGGTCAATAAACCAAAGTTTGAACCAACACTTCCATTTACTACCCATACCCCAGAGAAGGTTACTTAATCCCTTAACTCTTACTTTCATAATTTGTAAATTGGCCCAGTCATTATATGTGCCACCTAGGGTTATAGAGAGAATTAAATTTCAAAGTACATACTGAGAAGTTTCAGTTAAAATGGTGGAGTAAAGACTTTGAAAAATTATCTCTTCCATAAAAGCAGTGGGAAACTGGTAAAACTTACAAAAGTTAATTTTTTAGAAAGTTAGAAATTTACTTGGGCCGGCGCCGTGGCTCACTAGGCTAATCCTCCGCCTAGCGGCGCCGGCACACCGGGTTCTAGTCCCGGTTGGGGCACCGGACTCTGTCCTGGTTGCCCCTCTTCCAGGCCAGCTCTCTGCTGTGGCCTGGGAGTGCAGTGGAGGATGGCCCAAGTGCTTGGGCCCTGCACCCCATGGGAGACCAGGAAAAGCACCTGGCTCCTGGCTCCTGCCATCGGATCAGCGCGGTGCGCCAGCCGCAGTGCGCCGGCTGCGGTGGCCATTGGAGGGTGAACCAATGGCAAAGGAAGACCTTTCTCTCTGTCTCTCTCTCTCACTGTCCACTCTGCCTGTCCAAAAAAAAAAAAAAAGTTAGAAATTTACCAAAATATTGCAGCAATCCAGGAAGCATTTTTTAAAAAACCACTACAGTTCAGAACAGTGGTCCTTGTGGCAATTTAGGTTGCTCTGTGCCCAGACTCAACCCATCTTCCTAATTTTTGTAAGTCTTGAAAACCAATAGGCTACATTAAAAATGAAAACAATAGTGTGGCAGTCACAAGTGGACAAAATAGAGTGGAATTCCCTCAAAGCATCATTCTCACAGAGTTATTGTTGTCTGACTTGTCTGGTGTTTCTCTGGAAAACTCCATATGGAAGCCTGTCTTTATTTAGTCAGGCTAGGCACTTGCCATTTGAAAAGCCTTTTACCTGGAGGTATTTGTTGAAAACAAGTAGAGGTAATTGATTAACATCATGACTGTCTGAAGAGGTAGATAATAATGGTAGTAAACAAGAGACTCATCAAAATACTTGAAAGGAAAATTTAAGTACTGAGATGTTCATAAGAACCTTGGAAAGTTCTGACATATCGCAGGGAATCTAGAAAGCTGTATGCAGACATAGGACTTTCTGTATATTCAGGAAAAATTTAAGATGGACTAAATTCTAAATATGGGTTACTTTGCAGTTCTATGCAAGCAGAAAGTGAAAATGAAGGCAGAGATCGTAAGTACTGACTTAAGTGTTGAAAACATATCCACCACATATACAAACTTGCATCTGCTTTATTTAAGAAAATAATCTGCTGTTTTTCAGCCAACCATCAGCCTACCTGGTCAGAGACTTCAGTAATCATATACAACAAGGAATGCAGAATTCACATAATTGGTTTAGAAATTACTAAATAAATAAAAATGAAAAAGATAATTGGTTTCTAGAGTTGACATAGCATATTATTGAAAATATCCAGGTTTAAACTAAAAAATTATGAAACATGCAAAGAAACAAGAAACTATAGCCTACTTATAAAAAGAAGGGAATCAGTAGAAACTGTTCCTGGAAAGTCCACATGGTGGACTTACTAGAGAAAGATGTTAAATCAGCTATTTTAAATATATCCTAAGGAATAAAGAATGTCACATTTAAAGAATTAAAGGAAAATATGAGAAATATGTAGCTCAAAATAAAGCACCAACAAAGAAATAGAGTTTTTAATAGAAAATGCACAATAAATTCTACATTTTAAAGGTGCTGTAACATAAAAACTCATTTGAGGGTGCAAGAGCTGATTGGACCAGGTTAAAAATTAATTAGTGAATTGAAGCATTGGTTAATTAAGATTATCCAGTCTGAGTAACAGAAAGGAAAGATAAGGAAGAAAAAATGAACGAAGTACAAGAAATATGTGGGATAAACTCATTATACCAACAAATATGTAATAAGAATTCTAGAAAAAGAGAGTGAAGAGAAAGTTACACAAAGAATAATGGAAAAAATAATGACTAAACATCCCAAACTGAATGAAAAATATTAATCTATGAGGGGCCAGTGCTATGGCTCAGCAGGTTAGGCTACTGCCTGCAGTGCTGGCATCTCATATGGGTGCCAGTTCGTGTCCCAGCTTCTCCACTTCCAATACAGCTCTCTGCTAAGGCCTGGGAAAGTCTTTGGGCCTCTTCACCCACATGGGAGACGCAGAAGGAGCTCCTAGCTCCTGGCTTTGGATTGGCACAGCCGGCCATTGTGGCCAACTGGGGAGTGAACCATCATATGGAAGACCTCTCTCTCTCTCTCTCTCTCTCTGCCTCTCCTTCTATCTCTGTGTAACTCTGACTTTCAAATAAATAAATAAATCTTGAAAAAGAAAAAAATTAATCTATGAGTCTAATGGATTCAACAGACTCTAATAGGTTAAACCCAGAGATCCACACCAAGACCAAGACACACATCATAGTCCAATTTAGAAACATTGAGACAATGAAAGAATCTTAAAAAGAGCATAGAGAAAAAGGACTCACCTTATACAAAAAAAGTTCAATAAGATTAACAACAGATTTCTTCTCAGAAACTATGAAGGTCCAGAAGACAGTGGGATGGCATATTCAAGATGATGGGGGGGAAAAGACTACCAGGTATGAATTATATATCCAGAAAAAAATATACTGTGAATTTGAAAGAGAAATAATGATAACAAAATTTAAAATCTGGTAAAAATTTTCACTGGTAGACCTGCTCCATAAAGTGTGTCTCTCAGGCTGAAATAAAAGAATACTAGACAATAACTTTGTTCATATGAAGAAATAAAGATTTGTGGGAAAGATAGCTACTTAGGTAAATATAAAAGATAATATACATATATTTTTGTAATGTTTACTTTTGTGTGTTTTAAAAGTCAACTTCATAAAGAATAATTACACCTGTATATTTAAAGGCACACAAAGTATAATCATCGAATTTATATAATAAACCACACAAAGAAAAGAATGAGAGTTTTCTAACAGCAATGTTTTTATGTACTAATGAAATTAGTTTGTTATTTATCAAAACTAGATTGTTAGAAGTAAAGATGTTAAATGTAATCCCTAGAATAACTACTGAGAACATAATTGAAAAATAGTAGTAAAAGAAACAGAAAGGTAATTACAAAGATACATGAGGGGCTGGCGCCACGGCTCACTAGGCTAATCCTCTGCCTTGCGGCACCGGCACACCGGGTTCTCGTCCCAGTCAGGGCGCCGGATTCTGTCCCAGTTGCCCCTCTTCCAGGCCAGCTCTCTGCTGTGGCCAGGGAGTGCAGTGGAGGATGGCCCAAGTCCTTGGGCCCTACACCCCATGGGAGACCAGGATAAGTACCTGGCTCCTGCCATCAGATCAGCGCGGTGCGCCCTCTGCAGCGCACCAGCCACAGCAGCCATTGGAGGGTGAACCAATGGCAAAAGGAAGACCTTTCTCTCTGTCTCTCTCACTGTCCACTCTGCATGTCAAAAAATAAAAAAAATAAATTAAAAAAAAGATACATGAGGAAGTGTCTTTTAAACCAAGAGGGCAGTCACTGAGGAGAGGAGTAACCAAAAAAAAGAGACATATCAAATAAATAGCAAAGTGGCAGACGTAAATCTTACCTACAAATTCGCAGAATGCAAATGAGTTCCTAATTATTATAGTCCCAAATTGAAAACTATGTGAAAACCCATCAACAATAAAATGCATAAAAATTTTTTGTATGTTCATACAGTGGGCAGCAATGAGAAAGAGCAATCTACAACTACACATAACAAATCAGATGTATCTTAACACAATGTGGCGTGAAAGCAGCTATATATGAAAGAATATTCTGGTATGCTATGTAACTTTGTTTATATAAAATTCAAAACAAGAAAAACTATTCTATACTTTCAGAAACCATAATGGTGACTGCTATTCAGAGAATTATTATTCACTAGAAGTGAGGAAAAAATTTTGGGGTGCTTAACAATATTCTATTTCCTGACCTGACTGCTAGTTATATAGATTTATTTAATTTCTGAAAATGCATCAAGCTGTACACAAATGATGTATATATTTTTCTTTAAACATGTTACTCCAACATTCTCAATACGAAAATTGCTTCATATAAAGAACAGAGCCAGGGGCTGGTGCCATGGCTCACTTGGCTAATCCTCCACCTGCAGCATCAGCACCCTGGGTTCTAGTCCCGGTTGGGGCACTGGATTCTGTCCTGGTTGCTCCTCTTCCAGTCCAGCTCTCTGCTGTGGCCCGGGATTGCAGTGGAGGATGGCCCAAGTGCTTGGGCCCTGCACTCGCATGGGAGACCAGGAGGAAGCACGTGGCTCCTGGCTTCGGACCAGCAGTGTGCCAGTCTCAGCGTGCTGACCTTAGCGGCCATTTGGGGGGTGAACCAATGGAAAGGAAGACCTCTCTCTCTCTCTCACTGTCTACTCTGCCTGTCAAAAAAATAATAAGTAAAATAAAAGAACAGAGCCAGGAAAAATATATACTTAGCCCCACTAACCCATTAACCCAAGATAATTATAGTTAATATTGTAGATTATGCTCTTCTACTCAACATTGATAAATATAAAGAGGACATTATTTTTCCTATAAAATTATATTACCATATTCTCAGCTTAATCGTTTTTTTTCTTAGCCATATGAAACATCCATCTTCTCACACTAAGATATAATGTTCAATTACTTATTCCTACAATATGTTCAGTCTTGTGAATGTAACTTACCTAACTGGTTCCCTTTTGTTGGGCATTCCAGTTTGGTCTTTTATGTGGAATGTTATCATATGAATCATTGTATTTATCTTTCTTTATAAAAAATGGCTAGAGTAGAATTTCTGGTTAAGAAGAATGCATTTGTAAGCCTTATAAGGTCCTTGATATATGTTTTAAAGCCATCCTTCAATTTTTTTTTACTGATCTGTACTCCCATCAAATTTTATGGAAGAACCCATTTCCATTGCCAAGACATAGAATTATGATTCTTATTCACATTTTCCATTTGAAAGGGCCAAATAAGTTAGATTTTGATTTATTTGTGCTTTTTATTACTGCAAGAGTTGAACATTGTTTTCATATGTACATCATCCATTTACATTTCTTGGTTTGTGAAGTTCATGTTCACATACTTCATATATGTGTAGAATATCAATCTGTTTACTTTATTTTTCAAGTATTACTTCCCAATTTGTTGTTTGCTTATCAGTCTCTTTGTTTTGATTGCAGGCCATGTCCACCATGATTTTCCTATAGATAAGTGATTTACCTAATTATACTTTTAAATTTTTTTAATTTATATTCTTTATCTGTCTAGAATTTTTCTTGGTATATGGAATAAGATAGGAATTTAGTTTTCTGTTTTCCAATAAATAACCATATCTCTTCACTTATTTATATCTAGCAATGATATATTATAGGAAGCATTTATTTACTTTAAGGACTAAGGAAGAGAAATTTTAAGATCTTGGCAAATCATAAAATTCAAGCAAGTAGAGCTCTCTGAAGGTTTAATATTTTATTCAACATACTTGAAACAAAAATTTCGCACATCAATAAATGCTACAGGTTGTTTACAAACTCCTTCAGCCTTTTTGTCTTCTAAAATATATGTGAAAGATGTTGCAACAGATCTCCATCTTCCTACCTGAGGAATGCTAAACCATTGGTAACATTCCTTGAATCTGAGTCTAGATGAATTTGAATACACCAATGCAAATATAAGTCCAACAATTCATTTCTGTCACAGATGGAAGGGCACCCATCCCCCAGGTCCTGTGCTGAGTTCTGGGGCTACAGTGGTAACAAGGGTACATTTCATCCAGTCCTCCTTGGTGTTATACTTAGACCTGCCTACTGATACAGTGACTGAGTTCTTTCTACTCTTAGCTATTCTTATATGAGATCAGGTATATGGTATACACATACATACATATGTATACATATACAGAGCAGTTAAAACAAAGTAAACAATCTGTTTAAAATTCACAACTAATTATTATGTAGCATAAATGAATATGTTGACCATCAAATATTCAGCAGACTAAGGAGTCTATTTGAACACAGTCCTAAAGGTGACTACTATATTTATATCGTTTTTTTATTTGCTTTGTAAACTATGATCACCAGCTCTTTGTCCATATCATTATAACCGTTGATCTAAGCCAGTCTTCCTTACTATTGGAGGAAGAAAATGAATGGAAGGAGGATGTGGAAAAGGGCAGAGCAGAGAGAAGGAAGAAGAGGAGGAGGAGGGCAAACCTCCACTGGATAGAAGTAAGAGGTTTTGTAACTCATGTAGAGGAAAGAGGTATCACTGCCACACCTGTGTACTGCGTGGGTATATTTTTCTTGCCTTCATCTTTTCTTCCCCACATGACTTCACTACACAGTGGCAAAGGCGGCTTCCAGATGCTCCAGGGATTCAGCCTTCGAGATGAGTACTCTCCCCAGGAAATAAGAGCACTTCTCTTCTACTAGATCTAGCCAGTTCCCCATGTATGCATCTCGTTGTCCCCGTAACAGCCTCTTACACATGCATAAACCAATCACCATGGCTAGAGAAGAGGGGACTATTCCCAGTGGGCAGGTCTGTGTCATGCACCCATGGACAGATTGAGAGTGGAATTCATGTTTCTGCTGACAGTTTGGTTACCAGCATGAGAAGGATATGTGTAGCCAAAACAGCTTGAGCAAACGAATAGCTGGTGGGCCATCTTGCTACCTTGTCTGCAAAAACAAGAGGAGCTCAGCTAAAAAGAAACTTTAGAAAGTGAATTTATTTTAGGCACTTTCTTTCGAGGAGGATAGACCTGCCTTCCATTTCCTCCTTCCTACTAACATTGGAAAACTTGTAACGTTTCATTGCATTTTGTTTTGCCATATGCCATTGACTGTCACTTTTCACAAGTTAAGAAACATGTTATTTCTTTGTTTATTTTGTCAGTCTTTGGTATTCTCAGGAGAGGAATTACATATCTGTGTTTCAGTGGAATAGATTTAATCTGTTTGTCTTGTCTCTAGTCTCACCTAACTCCTTATATTTCAAAGGTTTTCTCTTTTCTTCACTTGGTGAGCAGGTGAATTTATCTTATATCCTGGAAAGTACACATTTTCACAAAAATCATGTTGAGGAATGGAAAACACAGATTTCTGAGTGTAACATCTTGAGAACATTCTAATGGAAAAGGAAGTTGTCATAGCAACCTTGCCTCTTACTGCAATATTTTTTGGAAATTGCTTGGTCAATACAATTAATCAGTGAATCTAAAGGAGCCATGCATAATCTTAAAGTTCAGGCTTTGCTGTCATTCCAATTATCCTTCATCTGTAGAGCCCCTTGTTAATTCTCCCATCAAATACTAAGAGTCTTATACATCACATTATACATCCACATGTTTTCCACCTGTGGTTGAAGCTGTGTCAAGTCCTGACCATTTCTATCTTCCCAAATAACTTGCCTGATTTTGTGGTTTGCCTTCTGGTCAGTCATGGGGATCAGATTAGGTATCCTGGTTATGTTGCAAAAGAGGAAAGCAGTGGGCCAGCAGGATGCTTTCTTGGCTGTGTCACTGGTGTGTTTTTTAGAAAGTCATTTGTTTGTTGTTAAAATCTAAGAAAATTTAGACACTGTCCATTAGACTTCTTTAAGTTTCATCTTTAAATTGCCTAATTGTGTATTTGCTAGTTTTATCATGTATGTTTCAAATTCTTCTCGGCCAACTATATATGAACATGCTATAAACTTCTCATCACTAATAATTAAATGCATTAAGACTTTCACTGGCTGTCTTTAAATTTCTCTGGCTTCTTTCCCCCTTTCCTTGTCTTCCTGAGCACATATTATGGAAGACTAATTCTAGAGGATGCTAATGAGTATGATCAGAAAGTGAGGCAGGTGTGACCCTCTCCTGAGAATAATAAACCATAGAGTACCACTTGGGAAGTGCCATTTGGAACTACATAACTGATGTCAGCATTCTTTTGATTTAGGCTTTCCTTTCTTATCTCTTCTCCTCCTGGAAAGCTATGAGTTGCCCCTCAAGATTTCCCAGAAGCCATCATGCAGGACATCAGTTGGGGAACAAAAATTAAGCCCCTTGAAGCATAACCTCATAGCATCTCTCTAGGAACTGGTCTCAATTCGGATCCCACTAAATTCTTCTGAAATTTATCTAAAAGTGTAAAGTGATGATGACATATTCTTGGAAGTAAGGATTTATGGAAACTTTAAACCTCAGCACCTGTAGGTTCCATAGTTTTATTGGTATATTGGAACACTCTAAAGAAATCCAATTCTTTGTCTCCCCTTTAATTCATGGTAACTGCAATAACAAATCAGTTATGAAGTCTGCCACAAATATTTTATTATTAGTCTCTTTCATACTTTGGTATAAGGTGCTTAAAATCCTGCTGGAGAGTTAATTCTTGATTTGGTATGTTATTATTGAAACTAAGTTCTCCTATGTTCTGAGTTGAGACAGGTGTTGGAAAAAAGACAAAAACATGTAAGACATGATAGTTGTCCTCAGGGGGAAGGTAAGAGTAACACAAATGAATGCCTGATATGTAAGGTAGTATATTGTTAACAACCAAACTGAATATAGAGTAGGCCGTTGACACTGAAATTGGATAAGGCCAGAGACATTTTGAATGTCCCAATAGGTATGATTTTATCACAAAATACATGAGAAGAGAACAACATTGATCGAGATGTGAATGCTGATTAGATTTGAATCACTCCGTGGGTACCAGAGGGGCTCCTTCATAGAAGCCCTCCTGAGATCCATCCCCAAATCTCTCTTTTGGCCAAATGACCAGTAATTCTAAATTGGACACTTTTTAAGATTAGCAAATGGGTGAACCAGAATTTTAAATATGTCACTTCCAGCTGTCTACTGCAATCATGCCAGTGGATCTCTTGTACATGATAAACATGAATAGTTAGAATAGTTAGAAGGGCACTGAAATATTGGTAAAATAGGGAAATCAGAAGAACACTATACCAGAGGAAGATTGAAAGGAATGAAGGAAGTCACTGGAATTGAAAGTATAGTGTTGTTTCAAGTTGGAGCTCCCCCTTTCATCTCAGGACAATAATATATCATCTCCCAGTGTTTTTGTCCCATCTTCCCATTCATCTTCTTAATCTAGATCCAATGCCACCCAATATAGTTGTGAACATTGCATACTGCAAAAAAAAGTCTTATCTAAGGGAATACAATTCACACAATAGACATCTTAGATTGGTCAAATTATCTGACAACTTTTCCACAGATGACATTGAAGGATACACTATGAAAAAAAATCCATGTATTTCACTCATTTTCTCATCTTACAGATATATTCCATTACCTTGAATCATGTGTATCCCCCAGAAGTTCATATGTGAAATCCTTAATTCCTGAATGTGACAGTGTTAGGAGGTGAAAATGGATGAAAACACATGGAGACAAAATGTATTGAAGGAAGAGGTGCTTTATAAGTTCACAGAGCTACCATAAGGGCAAGTGGCGATGTTTGCTCTTGTTTTTTTACACATGAGCCCTAAATCCTTTCCCAGGATTACTGAATTAGGCTCAGATGTCTACCTAATTTTTACTTGTTTGTTTATTTTATTTGAAAGGCAGAGAGACATACATCTCCCATATGCTGATTCCTTTCCCAAATGTATGCAGTAGTGGGGGCTGGGCCAGGCCAAAACCAGGAGCCAGGAACTCAGTGCCCATCTTCCACACAGGTGGCAAAGACCCAAGTACTGGAGCCATCACCTGCTCTCTCCGAGGGCCCACATTAGCAGGAAGCTGGAGTTAAGAGTAGAGCTGAGACTGAAACTCAGATACTGTGGTATGGGATGCAAGCATTCCAAGTGGCATCTTGACTGCTGATCAGTCAAGTTGTGGTCAGTCATGGACACGTTAGGGAGGGGTCAGTAGCCCAGACTCTCTGGGCTTACAAAAGAAACATGAAGAAAAGGGAGAATAGCCCTTTACCTTTATGAATGGGTGCTGTTCCCAAAAGGTTGTGAAAGATCAAGCAGCCTGAGAATCATCTATGCCTAAACAGCTATTCTCATCTGGTAGATAACAAATACCTGATGCACTGCAGTGTGGCATAGGGCAATGGGGACAGCATTGGCCACTCTGTGTTGCTGCTGTGGCTCACCATCGATGAGACCGACATCCTCGACATGGTTACAATTTCCTATGCTTTCCTTGGGTCCCTTGCTGCATCAGCCACTGCCCTGGTGTTTCTCTGTTCTGTCTGAGGAGGTCCCAATCCAGTGGGAGTTCCTTTATTCCACTTGACAATGACGCTAACTTGAGGTGTTGCCTTAGGGGCTGAGTGCTGCTGTGTTCAGGACAGTCCTTTATTTCTGGGTGTCCCAGGGCTCAATTTTCTTTTAAATTTCATTTTTCATTGTTGTCTATATGGAAGTTGGCAGCTGTGACAAATCAGCCATGGAGTCTTACTAGGCTTGTCTTGACCCCAGCAAAAACAATATTAATACGGACCAAACCCCCTGATATCCGGTAGTGTTGGAGTCATGCTCACTAATCTAGAGTTCTGGCCATTACAGAATCACCATCACCACTACTTATGGATTATCACTTTTCCAAGTTTTGGAGAGACAACATGTGATTTCCTGTAAAATAGATCATCTTTAATAGTCCAGAATGTACTTTTAAAAACCGAAGAGGCTTCAAACTCCTTTCCAGTTTCATCAATTTTGAATTTACCATAGATGTTCAGAAATTGCTAAGGGAGGATTTTAGGTAATAGGATATTGGGTGGTAGAGATTTGCAAGATGCTAGTTTTCCTAAAGTTACAGGATTCTTTACTGGTTGGTATGTTTTGTTTGGGGGCAGGGTGGTTCCTGGTGAAGACCTAGAATGGAAAGGAAGATCTGATTTCTCACTAGAGTAGAACTATGATAAAGGTTCCAGGGCTTTTGATTTGCCTTATTGGGCCCCGTCCATAAAGCAGTGAGCTCAGTGACTATTTGGAGCTACCCCTGTCTTCTGAAGGGGAGGGTGGCGCTGTGTCTCTGGAGGAAAGCCACCGCTGAACCCATGTCTGCAGTCCTCAGGAAGCAACCCGCACTGGGCAGGCCTTACAGATGTGTTCCTGGCTTCTTTGACCGAGGCTTCGTTTCCCTCTCAAGAAGCTGCACCTCCTCACTCACTGGCAGAAGCCCCGAGCCCTCTGCCTGGCCTTTGCATGTGTTTCCACCGTGGCTCAGGGCGCTGTGTCTTCCCACTGGCAAGCGAGGCTGTTTAGCCACCAGAAATGGCTCGGAGGAAGGTGGGGGTGTGATTAGCTCTAAATGAAGTTCTAAACCACTGGTACATGAAATGAAACTATTTTTCTCTCTCTCTTTCTTCTTCCCCTTCCCTTAACCTGCTCTGCTGATGTAAGTGGCTCTAATTTACTTTCCCTGAGAAAACAAAGCAGAATAAAATGAGGAATGGCAAAAAGATGCCTTTGCGAAGGGTAGTGCTTCTGCTCCTGATAAAAGGCAGTCATTTGCTGCTTTCATGGTGTCAGTATTAATTTTCAAGCAGTCAAAGCCACCGCTAATTTATTTACAGAACAATCTCCTTGCCCAGGAGCTGGGCTGGTGAGGCAGTGGTTTCCAGCCTCCAGCTTTGTTTGTTGACAGGCTGATTTCCCACAAGGCCGTTTCCACCTGTGTTTCTGTTGTTTTTAGTGCGTGTCTCCCTTTCTTCTCCCCCGCCACCGCCTCCCTGATGGCTGCTGAAGGCCCTTCTCATCTCCGGTCTCTCTCATCCACTTCCTCCCTCCAGCCCCAAGGACTCCTGGCAGGGCTTTGCAGTCATTCTGCACTTGGAATCTCTGCTGGGGAAGTCCCAGGGGGCACTGCATTGCTTTCTTTCTTTTTCTCCACCCCACCCCCCTTTTTTTTGTTTCAAGGACGAGATTCAAAAGAGCCTGCTACACACAGGTTGTAGGGTGCACCTTCAGATGTGCCTTCAAATAGGGGCTGAGCAATTTGAATATTTGTGCTCTTGGAAATCAGTCTGTAAAACTGTCCCCAAAGCCTATTAAATTCTTCAAAATCGCTCAGCTTTGAGGGCTTCATGACGGAGTCCAATTTGGGGCCCCGGTATGGCACTGCACTGCGGAAGCCCCCATCCCCAAAGACGCCTACAATGGAAATTATCTGGTGGCTTATTTGGCCCTAGCTCCTTGCATATCAAAGGGTGGGAGGGAGGCGTCCCTGGAGCAGGCAGGAGGCTTGCTGCATGCCAGAGCCTGGCAGGTAATGCATTGAGATGTTAAAACACACTTTCAATGCCTGCACACGTGCCTGCCTCTCTGCTCCTCTACAGGGCAAAGTGTTCAGGAGCAAGGCCTGTTTGAAAGTCCATGGCAGTTCTACTTGGACATGGAGTGGAAAGCAAGTATTCAATAGCCCATTTTCCTGATGACACAATTGCTACATCCATGGGAAATGTATCCAGACCAGAACAGACATCACAGCAACTATGAAACCTGCACTAAGTGTTGCCACCTTGGACCTTTGATGTCCTTACTGGTTAAGAAGTACCAGAAGTGGAATTTTAGCTAGGAAATGTGCCTTGGTTCTACCTTCTCAGTCTCGGCACGGGACGGGCAAATTGTTCTGTGCATCTTTGTTTGCAATTGCAGTTTTTTCTGAATTCAGAGATTCTTCTTGTTTGTTTGGGTTTTAAAATACTCATCTCCCAAAGGAAGGCGAAGGGAAGAAAACACAAAAACTTTGTCCATTTGCAATCACACAATTATGCTGTGGGTAATCTGGAAAATTATAAAGAACCAAAGGCCTGGCAAAGGGAATTTTGTTTGCTTGGGTGGATGAACAGAAGAGTAAAAGTTAAGAAATGGCCTGTGGTTTCCATCCCTCGATAATTAGACAATTAAGCTAAAAAAGTTTCACTTGGTTAACAGACTCTCTCTTACCTTCTTTCCTTTCCCACAAGCCCCTGCTCCTTTCTCCAGCCTGCTGCCTCCCACGTCTCTGTGATGGGTTTGCACACATGGGGGATGTGTGACTCCTGGAGTTTGAAACTTGCGCGGATTCTCAGTTCTCAGTCCTGAGCGTTCCGTGACCAACAGCTCCCCTATTTATTTTGGAAGCGGAAACAATGCCATTTCATTGCCTGCATGCAGAACTCCAAGATGCCTGAAACGGTTTCACTCAAACTTCCTCCCACCTCACCTTTGGGCTGAGACTAAACAGGGAAAGTTTGGGCCCCAAAGGACAATTTTTTTCAGAGAAGTTGGGAGCAGGGAGAAGCTGAGTCGAGTGATGAAACTCATCTGACAATTGTCACCTGCCCTCTCTGCATCTCCATCTCATTCTCCCGCGTCTCCCGGGGCTGCCTGGCTTTTCTTTCTTCTCAGTCGTGTTAGCAGTTTCCCATCCCTTCCCCTGTCTGCTTGTCCTCTGGGATGAAGAGAAGGCTTTAAACCTGTAAACTGTATACATTTTCTCCAAAACCAACTTTAAACCCAGTGAAAATTGGCTGCAGAGGACTCGCTTAGGGAAGCAGCAGCGTGCACCCCTGTGCTACTAGAGCCCCCGTGCTGCGGGATGTGGGCTGCAGGCTGCTTATGCATGCAAGCCAGCTTGGGGTGGCTGAAGACAAGTTTTCTGGTGGATATTTACACGAAGATTTCTCTGCAAAACCGAGCCTCCTCTCCCGCGCCCCCAGGGGCTCCTGCTGCCCAGAGTCCTTATGGACAAGCTGAGCTTGCCTGTAGCAATTGAAGGTCCCGGGGCAGAGATGCACTGACAGAGCTTCAGGTCTACCCTCTCAGAGAGATGAGAACAGGAACTTTCTCTAAGCTCAGTTTTGGTTTCAAAATCAATTCCACAGATGAGACAGAAAGTTAATCTGTGTCACATTTGGCCTTTGCTTGTCCCCTTTCTCCGTCACAGGTGAGTTTCAGTTCCGGATGCTTCACAGGGTCCCCAGGACTGCAGAAGGTCAGCTGTCCACCCCCTGTGCGGGATGTGGCCTGTGTGGCCCGTGGGGACAACTCCTGCTGCTGGCTGCCGAGTCATTCCTCCTTTCCATCTCCTTGCTTCAGCCCTGGAGATGTTCCTAAGGGCCTCGGTGCCAGCTGTGGGCAGGAGAACTGTCTGAGACGCCTCTTATCACAGGGTGACAAGGCTCTCTCTGGGAGGCTGTTTCCATGTGATCTTCCCTGCTCCTCACTGGCAGGTCTCTTGCCAGGAACCTTGGGGCATCCCAGGCTCTGCCCTAAGAAGCACAAGATAGAGCCCTCTCGGGGAACCTCTGTGTTTCTGCCATACCACCTGCTCTCATCTCTCCGCTTCTCCCTGTGCAGGATCTTTCTGGTTTCCAGAGGAGGCCAAATTCTTCTGTGGTCTCCTTTCTCTCATGATCCCTTTCCCAAACACAATGTCAGTGCCTGGTATTCTCTATGTTTCTAGCTAAGGCTGTTGGAACACAAAAGCCTGAAATTTTTTCTTAAATTTGCCTTCTGTTATAGCCATGTGAAAAATCTGTGAGGGCTGGCATTGTGGCACAGTATGTTAAGCCACTGCTAGGGATGCCTTCACCCCACATCTGAGTGCCTGGTTATATCCGTGGCTACTCCACTTCCGATTCTGCTAGTCAGCTTCCTGCTAATACAGCTGCTAAGCAATAGACAGTGGCTCCATTGCTTAGGTTCCTGACACCTGCGTGGGTGACCTAGATGGAGTCCCCTCAGCCCGGGGTTATTGTGAGTTTTTAAGGAGTGAACCAGTAAATGGAAGATCTTTCTCTCTGTGTGTCTCCCACTTATCAGCCCCTCTGCCTTTAAAATAAATAAATGAATAAATAAATTAATGAATTTTTCTTAGAAATTTCTGAGCTCTTTCTCATGAGTAAATATTTACATTTTAAAAAGCTATTTGTGGGAAAATTATGAACAAAAAATTATACCTATTTTTTTCCTTTTACTCTTTTTCTTATTTTGTTCAGATTTGGGAACACGATGATTCTCCCCCCTACCTCCCTCCCACCCATGCTCCCTTATTTTTTCCTCCTGCCTCTTCCTTTCTCATTCTTATATTTTTACAGAGGTCAATTTTCAATTAATTTTTATACTTATAAGACTAACCTTACACTAAGTAGAGAATTCACTGATTAGTATGAAGAAAAAATGTAGGCAAAAAGCAAAGCCAACCAACCAAACAACCAAACAAAAAACATTGTTCCTTGACAGTCGAGGCAAGGGCTGTTCAAAATCATCCTATCTCAAAGTGTCAGTTTCACTCCTGTAGAATATATTTTAGGTACTCTGTTAGTTACCACCGATCAGAGAGACCATATGGTATTTGTCTTTTTGTGACTGGCTTATTTCACTAAGTATAATAGTTTTCAGTTGTACCCATTTTCTTGCAAATGACAAGATATTTTTTATTGCTTTGTAGTGTTCTATAGTGTATATATACCATAGTTTCTTTATCCAGTCTTCAGTTGATGTAATCTGGGTTGATTTCATATCTTAGCTATTGAAAATTGAGCTGAGATGAACAATGGGGTGCAGATCACTCTTTCATATGCTGATTTCATTTCCTATGGATAAATTCCCAGGAGTGGGATGGCAGGGTCATATGGTAGATGTATATTAAGCTTTCCGAGATACCTCCATATTGTCTTCCACAGTGTCTGTACCAGTTTACATTCCCAATGACAATGTATTAAGGTTCCCTCTCCCCTCTTCCTCACCAACAGTTGTTGTTTATTGATTTCTGTATGAGGGTCATTCTAACAGGGGTGAGGTGAACACACATTGCGGTTTTGATTTGCATTTATCTGATAGCTGGTGATCTTGAGTATTTTTTCATGTGTCTATTGGTCATTGAATTTCTTCTCTTGAAAAATGTCCATTCAAGCACTTTGCCCATTTCTTGACTACATTGTTTGTTTTGTGATTGTTTACTTTCTTGAGCTCTTTATAGATTCTGGAAGTTAATCCTTTGTCAATTTCATAGTTTGCAAACTTTTCCTCCCATTCTGTTAATTGCTTCTTCACTTTGAGTGTTTCTTTTGCAGTGCAGAAGCTTTTTAGTTTGATGTAATCCCACTTGTCAATTTTGGCTTTTTTTTTTTGCCTGTGCTTCTAGAGTCTTTTTCAAGAAGTCTTTCTCTATGTCAGTGTCTTGAAGGGTTTTCCCAATGTTCTCCAGTAATTTGATGTTATCATGTCATAGATTTAGGTCTTCTATCCATTTTGAGTGGATTTTTGCATAAGCTGTAAAGTAGGGGTCTTGTTTCATGCTTCTGCATGTGGAGATCCAGTTTACCCAGCACCATTTGTTGAAGAGACTGTCTTGGCTCCAGGGGTTGATTTTTGCTCCTTTGTTAAAGTTAAGTTGGTTGTAGATGTGTGGATTTATTTCTGGAGTTTCTGTTCTGTTTCATTGGTCTACACATCTGTTTTTGTGCCAGTACCAGGCAGTTTTGATTATAACTGCCCTGACGTCTGGTATTCTGAGGCTTCCAGCTTTGTTTTTATTGTTTAAGATTGCTTTAGCTCTTCAGGGTGTCTTGTGTTTCCATATGAATTTTAGCATCATTTTTTGTATGTCTGAGAAGAATGTTGCTGGTATTTTGGGATCACATTGAATCTATAAATTGCATTTGGTAGTAGGGAAATTTTGAAGATGTTGGTTCTTCCAATCCATTAACATGGAAGATTTTTCCACTTCTTTATGCCTTCTTCTATTTCTTTATTTAATGTTTTGTAATTTTCATCGTAGATATTGTTAACAACCTTGATTAAGTTTATTCCAAGGTATTTATTTTTTTTTTTTACTAGTTATTGTGAATGGGATTGATCTTAGGTCTTTCTCAGCTATGGCATTGTCTTTGTATACACAGGCTATTGATTTTTGTGTGTTGATTTTATATCCAATAGTCACTTCATGGAGTCTTTTGGGTTCTCTATATAGAGAATCATATCATCAGCAAATAGGAATAGTTTGACTTCTTCCATCCCTGTTTTTATCCATTTTGATTTCTGTTTCTTACCTGATGGCTCTAGCTAAAACTTCCCGTACTATATTAAATAGTAGTGGTGAGAGTTGGCATCCTTGTCTGGCTCAAGATCTTAATGGGAATACCTCCAAGTTTTCCCCATTTAGTAGGATGCTGACTATGGGTTTGTTATGTTGAAGAATGTTTCTTCTATACCAAGTTTGCTTAAGGTTTTTGTCATAATTTGTAAAGTCAACAACAGGAGCCACTGTGCACTTACTCCTCATGTAGGATCTCTGTCCTTAATGTGCTGTACATTGAGATTTAATGCTATAACAGTACTCAAACAGTATTTTTCACTTTGTGTTTCTATGTGGGTGCAAACTGTTGAAATCTTTACTTAATGTATACTAAACTGATCTTCTGTATATATAGAAAATTGATAATGAATCATGATATGAATGGAAGGGGAGAGAGAGCGGGAAAGGGGAGGGTTGCGGGTGGGAGGAAAGTCATTGGGGGGGGGGAGCCAATGTAGTCCATAAGCTGTACTTTGGAAATCTATATTCATTAAATAAAAGTTTTAAAAAAAAGAATTTTTTGTCCTTAGTGTGCTGTACATTGAGATTTAATGCTATAACTAGTACTCAAACAGTATTTTTCACTTTATGTTTCTGTGTGGGAGCAAACTGTTGAAATCTTTACTCAATGTATGCTAAACTGATCTTCTGTATATAAAGAGAATCAAAAATGAATCTTGATGTGAATGGAAGGGGAGAGGGAGTGGGAAAGGGGAGGGTTGCAGGTGGGAAGGACATTATGGGGGGGAAGCCATTGTAATCCATAAGCTGTACTTTGGAAATTTATATTCATTAAATAAAAGTTTAAAAAAAATAAAAATAAAAAAATTTAAAAAAAGAATTTATGGGAATAAAAAAAAAGGTTTTTGTCATAAAAGGGTATTGTATTTTGTCAAATGCTTCCTCTGCATCTATTGAGATAATCATAGGGTTTTTGTTTTTCAGTTTGTTAATGTGGTTTATCATATTTATTGATTTTCAGATATTGAATCATTCCTGCATACCAGGGATAAATCCCACTTGATCCAGGTGATGATCTGCTGATGTGTTATTGGATTCTATTGGCTAGTAATATGTTGAGGATTTTTTCATCTATGTTCATCAGGGATATTGGCCTATAGTGCTCTTTGTTGTATCTTTTTCTTGCTTAGGATTTAAGGTGATGCAGTCTTCATAGAAGAAGTTTGGGAGGATTCCCTCTTTCGATTGTTTTTAATATCTTGAGAAGAATTGGGATCTGTTCTTTAAATGTGTGGTAGAATTCGGCAGTGAAGCCATCAGGACCTAGGCTTAACTTTGTTGGGAGGGTCTTTATTATTGATGCAATTTCTGTCTTGGTATGGGTCTGTTTAGGCTTTGTATGTCTTCATGGCTCAATTTAGATAGCTTGTATGTATCCAGGAATCTATCCATTTCTTCTAGGGTTCCCAGTTTGTTGGCATACAATTCTTTGTAATAATTCCTGATTATTCTTTTTATTTCTGTGGTATCTGTTGTTACATTTCCTTTTTCATCTCTGATTTTGTTGGTTTGAGTCTTCTCCCTCTTCTTTTGGTTAGTTGGACGAATGGTGTGTCGATTGTGTTTATTTTTTCAAAAAAAAAAAAACAGCACTTCATTTCATTGATCTTTTGTACTGTTTTTTTGTTTCTTTTTTATTTCTTCTTTAATTTTAATTATTTCTTTCCTCTTAGTAATTTGAGTTGCTGTTGTTTTTCGAGATCCTTTAAATGCACTGACAGCTCATTTATTTGGTGACTTTCCAGTTTCTTTATGTAGGCACTATTTGCTACAAACTTTCCTCTTTTTTTTTTCTTTTCTTTTTTCTTTTCTTTTTTTTTTTTTTTTTTTTTTTTGACAGTCAGAGTGGACAGTGAGAGAGAGAGAGACAGAGAAAAAGGTCTTCCTTTACCATTGGTTCACTCCCCAATGGCTGCTGCGGCCGGTGCACTGCGCTGATCAGAAGCCAGGAGCCAGGTTCCTCCCCTGGTCTCCCATGCAGGTGCAGGGCCCAAGCACTTGGGCCATCCTCTACTGCACTCCTGGGCCACAGCAGAGAGCTGGACTGGAAGAGGGGCAACCGGGACAGAATCCAGAGCCCAACCAGGACTAGAACCTGCAGGCGGAGGATTAGCCTAGTGAGCTGTGGCACCGGTGCAAAATTTCCTCTTAACACTGCTCTTGCTATATCCCACAAGTTTTGATATGAGGTATTGTCATCTTCATTCATTTCCATAATTTTTTTTTATTTCTTTTATGACCCACTGCTCATTTAGGAGCATATTGTTCAGTTTCCACTTATTTGCTTATGTTCTTGAGATTATTGAGTTGTTGATTTTGAACTTCAATCCATTGTGATCAGAGAAGGTGCATGGTATGATTTTGATTTTTTTGAATTTGCTGAGACTTGCTTTATAACCTAGTGTGTGGTCTATCCTAAAGAAAGTTCTAGGTACTGCTGAGAAGAATGTATTCTCTACCACTGTGGGGTGAAACGTTCTGTAGATATCAGTTAGGTCCATTTGGTCCATAGTATCTATTAGCTCTGTTGTTTCTTTGCTGATTTTCTGCCTGTTTGATCTACCCAGTGATGAAAGTGGGGTGCTGAAGTCTTCTGTTACTATTGTATTGGAATCTACGTCTCCCTTTAGATTCAATAACAGTTCTTTTAGATAGCTAGGCACCCTGTATATGGGTACATATACATTTATTATTGTCACATCTTCCTGTTGTATTGATCTCTTAATCATTACATAGTGTGCTTCCTTGTCTCTTTTAACAGTTTTAGTGTTAAAGTCTATTTTGTCTAATATTAGGATGGCTACACCTCTCCTTTTTTTTCCCCCATTAGCACGGAATATCTTTCCATTATTCCACTTTCAGTCTACGTGTATCTTTGTTATTGAAGTGTGTTTCTTGTAGGCAGCAAATAGATGAGTCTTGTTTTTTAATCCATTTTGCTAATCTATATCTCTTAGCTGTAGAATTGAGGCCATATACATTCAAGGTAACTATTGATAAGTAACTATTTGGCCCTGCCATTTTTCCATGCATGTTCCTGTCATTTGCTTTGGATTTACTTTTTACTTTTGCTGGGGGATTTTCTATCTTCATATTGTTTCATGATCATGGCTTTGTCTCTGTGTGTAGCACATCCAAGTGGTGACAAATTTTTTCAATTTCTGTTTGTTTTGGAAGGTCTTTATTTCACATTCATTTATAAATGAGAGCTTTGCAGGTTAAAGTATTCTGAGTTGACAGTATTTTTTCTCTTAATATTTGAACCGTATCTTGCCATTGTATTCTAGCCTGTAGGGTTTCTGATGAGACATCATCCGTGAGTCTAATTGGAGACCCTCTGAAAATTATCTGGTGTTTCCCCCATGCACATTTTAGAATCCTTTCTTTATGCTTTACTGTGGATGGTTTGATTACAATGTGTCATGACAAAGATCTTTTCTGGTCATATCTGTTAGGAGTTCTATGTGTTTCTTGTAATTGGACATTCCTTTCTTTCTCTATTTTTCTGTAATTATTTCACTAAGTAGGCCTTCTAGTCCCTTCTCTCTTTCCACACCTTTAGGCATTCCTAAGACCCATATGTTGTCATTTGATGATATCCCGTATGTCTCCTATACTGTTTGTAAGTTTTCTAATTTCTTTTTGTTGTTTTTGGTCTGACTGTAAAATTTCCAGATATTTGTCTTCTAGCTCGGATATTCTTTCTTCTGCCTCACCAGCTCTGGTGTTAAGGTTTCCACTGTATTTTTTGTTCGATCTATTGAATTCTTCGGTTCTAGTATTTCTCTTTAAGGTCTCAATTTCATGAGAAAAATTATCATTCATAGCATACTTAGTTTTCTTTGGTTTGCTGAATTGCTTCTAATTGGCTTTGAATAATCCAATGATTAATGTTTTGAATTCCATTTCCAGTGTTTCCTCAATCTCTTCATCTTCACATTCTAATATTGAAATGTTGTAGTGTTCCTTTAGGGGACTCATAGTGTCTTCCTTATTCTTGTTTCTTGACTTTCTGCATTTTTAGGCATTTGTAGAATGTGGAGTTTTGTTTGTTTTCATTCGATGGCCTTTATCTTTGATCTGTGCCTCTGTGGCTTAGTGGGACGTCTACACTTTCAGTGAATATCAAGAGGAGTGTGGTGGGTGTGGCCAGGGAACTCTGTTCAGTGTTCCAGGATGGGACGAATATCCAGGGTAACACCTCTGGTTAACTGGCTAGAGAGGAATGGTCACCTCTGTTGGTGCAACCACCCCTTTTCCTCCAAGCTGAGGAATGCCCAGTTGTTAGTCCCCAGTGTGCTCAACACTCATCTGTACCACTGTATGAGCTGCACACATGTTCTGCAGAGTCCTTCCTATGAGCATGGTTCCCTCTTCTCTGAGCTGCTCTAGGTAAGCAAAGAGCTCCTAAGAGTGTGGAGAAACACTCTGTGATTGCCCGGAACCCAGCTACACCCTGCCTCTTCTCACATAGTCACAGTGTTTTCTCAGTCTCAGCTCCCAGGCCTCTCAGCATTGAGGAGTACAGTGGGCCACTCCACCCAGCTAGCCCATCCTGTCCGCAAGGATACTAAGGTGTTCCCAGAGCCACTGTCCATGGTTGTTCCAGCCTACTGGATGGAGTCTGCTCCTTCTAACTAGATTTGATGTCAGTGGGGAACATGGGTTTTTCTTTCTGGTAAGAGCTATAGTTCACAGGCGCACAGAATACCTGCCAGTTGTAGCCTCACTCACTTCACAATTGTGTTGGATATGTAGGGGAGTCCTGTAGGTAGCACTTCCCTCCCATAGGGATGGCTCTCTCTCCCCTCCCATTGTGTGGGTGCAGCTGGTGTGGTGGAGACCATCTCCCTCCGTTTCCCTTGAGCTGCTGTGGTGGCCCCTACTGAACAGGTGGAGGGCAACCCCAATAATTTCTGGGTGCACACAGGAGCTGGTGTGGCCACTACCTGTCTGTGTCCAAAAGAGGTTCTATTACTCCCACCACTGGCAGCAGGTCTCTGTCGTAGCAAGGAGGGGGAGAGAGAGACATGCCCCCCCTTTTTCTTTAATTTCCTCTGCGTCTGTGTGAGCAGTCGCCCTGCTTGCCTGAGGGATCTGGGTGGGACTCACAAAGGTGCAGGTCACTAAGCTCTCCCTCCCACTGTATCACCAGTGGCATGGGCCCATGGAGTCTGATGTCACCTAGTTGGCCAGGGCAGGCACCATTCTCCCCAGATCCAAGCTGGTGGGTCTTTTGCTATGTGTCTGCTCTTTCCACACAGGTCTGGGTTGTTTCTACTGCTTTCGCAGGATCTACCATTGCAGTTCCCCTGCAGCTTTACCCTGAGAGTGTATTTTATTGACATTTTTAATATTAATTTTACCCCATGTAAATCAGACTGCCCTGTCACTATTCTGCATCTTGGAACCGCCCCCCATGCCTATTATTAAACCAATTATCCTCCCCCCACCACTTTTTTTTATTGGTTGGGGTATATAAGATTACTCCCCTGCTTTTTGCTTAGAGACTATTTAAATAACTTTCCCATCAAGAACCAACAAGCATAGTGCACACAGTTACTGCTGGTGCTTAGCATTTTCTTACTAAGCAGTTCCCTTTAACAGTTTTTCAGATCACTTACATGGCCAGTTCTAATCTGTGAATTAGCACTGTGATTAAAAACATGAGCTTTGGAATCAGACTCAGTTCTGCACTTACCTAACAGCTCAGTGGCCTTATGCAAATTAAAGAACTTCTCTAAGCTTCCTGGTCCTTGTGTATGAACTGTGGTAGTATTGTTAGCAGGTGTGGATGAACTAATGTGTGCAAAACATCTAGCACATAGTAAATATTAATGTTTCCTTTACTTGTTTTATTATGCATCTTATATTTCTATGTACTACACCAAGAACATATTTTTTCTTATGAGAAAAGAACTGACAC
Organism: Oryctolagus cuniculus; assembly: GCF_964237555.1. Classification (NCBI taxonomy): domain Eukaryota; kingdom Metazoa; phylum Chordata; class Mammalia; order Lagomorpha; family Leporidae; genus Oryctolagus; species Oryctolagus cuniculus. The sequence goes on from NC_091437.1 coordinate 45,588,033, forward strand.
AACAGCTCTGAAAATGAAATATTCTAAGGTGGGATTTTGTAGCCTAAGTTAAAGATTAGGGTGCACACACACACACACACACAGTGAGAGAGAGAGAGAGAGAGAGAGAGAGAGGTTCTTCTGATCATTTTGCTGGACAAGCAGAGCAATTGAGAGAAGGAGCCATAAAAAATTCTTAATTTTTAAAAAATGTTTAGTCAATATATATTTTTAATATTTATTTCATTTTATTTGAAAGTCAGAGTGGCATACACACAGACAAAGAGAGAGAGAAAAAAGAGAGATAAATCTTCCATCTGCTGATTCAGCCCCAAAATAGCCACAATGGCTAGGGCTGGACCAGAACCAAGCCAGGAACCTGGAATTCCATCCAGGTCTCCCACATGGGTGGAAGGAGTGCAAGTATTAGGATCATTTTCTACTGCTTTCCTTAGATGGAAGCTGGTTTGGAAGCAGAGCAACTGGGACTTGAACTGACTTTCCACTATGAGATGCAGGGGTCATAGACAGCAGCTTCATCCCTGTGCCACAAAGCCAGTCTCCAGTATATACTCAAGAAACAGTACTCTCTGTTTCCATTTGCTTTCTTTAAATGAATCCAACCTATAATTTATTACATTAACCAGAAAATAAAGCAGAAAGGTTGCGTTCTCAACAAAAGTAGTACTCCTGGAGAGATGTTTATGAAACTTCCACTTTTCAGACCTTATTAAGAGCATTGATTTGTGAGTTTGGGACTTGTTCTCACTGTCCTGTAGAACAGTCACTGCAGGAGCATGAGGGCCAAGTTATCCATAGATCTGTCATTTATCAACTATTGTTGTGAATTTTATAGTCAGCTATTATTCAGCCATTTCTCTATCAAAGATTTTTTTAACTTCTGTTTTTCTTGAATAAAATAATTAATCTCTCTAAGAAAATGGATGATGTCTTTTCTGGAGAACTGCTGGGGGAATAAGATAAAGCTCATTTGAAAATGAAAGCTTAAGCGTGTTCACAGTACAGCACATCTCCATGCCATCAGTGAAATCAAGTTGATGAAGATGGGAATTTACATGGAGCAAGGGGTCCTGTTTGGTGGAAGTTTTTTGTTTGTTTGTTTGTTTTGGTTTAAATTACACTTCATATTTTCTCCTGAGCTTTTTAGAGACAAAAGTGAAAAGGAAAACTGATTACATAGTTTACATTATTAAAATGGAGAGGCACATCAAAGAATATCATGAAAGACATAAGGAATATGAGTACTTCCTCATCTTGACTTTATTACTATGCTGTCAACACATAAAATGGGGATACCAAGGAAAGCTGGACAGGAAGAGGCAAAGATAATAGAGAATTAAGTTTCTCTCTGAAATAAGAGTCTGACTCCAAAAATTTCTTCCTTTATCTAAAGAGAGGCATTTAAAAGAGGTCACCAGCCAGACAGCCTCCAGTGGTCTCCCCAAAATGCTGAAAATCCTTGTCTTGCTTTGTGACTTCCATAGCACCCTGTATCCACAGCCTGTTTGCATTATAGAAGGAGCCCCTGGGACACCCCTCCCAATCACATGGCAGCACCCACCAGTCCTGGGAAATGAGATTATAGTTCCTGATCCACCTGGGCCTCAGTGCCTCTATGTCCAATAGAAGTATAATCACTGCATGATGATTCAAAGGGACCACACTTGCTGCTCATGAAGAGCAAAACAAGGAGAGATGCAGAGGCAGTTAGCAAACACTATCATCTCTTGCTTGGGTTGTGGTAAATATTTCCTAATGTCCTAACTCCTGCAGAACATCTCATCTAATCAGATGGGCAAATGCAGAGAAAGAAAGCCTGGATTTAACTGTTTGCTGATAACTTCTCAGGATCCCTCCAGTAAACTCTGTTCAAATACTCATATGACTGGGTGGGTCATTAGGGTGACTGCAAAAATGAAGAATTACATGGAATTTGTAATAATGGCATATTTTAGAATTTTTTTGATATTGCATGAGAATGAGAATAGGATATTTCCTTTTTTTCAACTCTTCAGTATTAATAACCCTCTGAAATCATTTTTCGTGGATTCAGAAACTATAGAAGTACAGAAACAGAGTGGGAACCAACCAGCTTCTGTATGAGCAGTGGAGATGTTGAGTTTGGCACCAGCACTGCTTTTGCTGCCAGATGTTGGGCAAGTTGCTCCCTTGCTCCTGGCCCCACCCCAGTCTGTCTTCTCATCTTGTGAGGGCATTAGGAAAATAACTTCTAAGTTTGTCCATCTAGTTTGTAAGGGCCTATGATTCTTTGGGTCTTGGGGTGGAGCAAAGATGAGGATATTTATGACTAGCTGCTGATACTTCTGAGTGTGAGCCTAGCAGGAAATAGCTTCGTGGTTCTCTTACCATGATTTTTGTGTCGCTTTACCCAAAACTCTAAATTGGGGATTAATTTGCTGAAAATCTACTTTGCAAACAGATAAGTTTCAATCCTTTCCTTTGCAGTTCCCATTTGACCAAGTTTGGGTGTTAGAAGGTGATTATGTGGACCGTAGTACTTGCTTGGGTTTAGAGATGAATTGAAGTTCTGAGAAGGAGAATTTGTGAAAGCCAGCTTGGTATCATGCTAGCTTTCATGAGTGACAACTGTGTGTGTGTGTTTCTGGGGCTCTACTTGCTGATTTCTTCATTTTGCTGGGTACCTCCTGGATAATGTGATCAATGGCTTGAGTTCTCTTGCTGTTGCTGCTGCCCACAAATCAAGCCCTTAATAGCCCAATAAAATCATGAGATTCTGGATAAAAAAGTGATTGCATTGCTCAGATGCTAATGAGACACATATATCTGAAACAACTGATCAAAGACTGGGAAAGAGGTCCCGGCACAACATGTGCGGTTGGTAATTTACAAAGGTGTGGAGCGTTGCAGATAACAGAATGTCAGGCACATTTACTGCAAGACGATCTGAGTAAAATAGTCTGGTTTTCCTTATGTATCTTCCCATCAATTACTGGGACCCCGATTGGGGTGAGTAAAAACAAGATGGCTGAGTGATGATCCTTCAGGGTCTTCTGTCTGCCAGGTGATAGCCAACAAATGCACCGACCCGGCAGGTCAGATAACGCCAACATATTTCTAGAATGTGTTGTGTAGTCAGTAATAAATAAATCCTACAGTGTGTGATTACATAATGATAGCCCTATTCATTCATCTGTCTATCAAAGAAGCCATATTTGAGTTTGAGCTCCTTTCCCCTGGGCCCATGGAGTACAGACAGGGCTTTAGCTTGTCGTCTTTAAAATTCCTAGCAACCTTGGGCTAAGTGCACTGGGGTGGAAGGTAGTCCCTTTTGCTTAGTAATCCATTAGCTAATGGGTGTGAGCCCGTCAGTTTTCTATTTATTCCTTAAACCATGAAAGTTCACCTGCTGTGCCTGAGACTACTCTTGACAAAAAGAGTGATAGTTGAAATAAAATAAATATCAAGCCTTATGAGATCTAATGTGTTTAAAACACAGTGGGCTTCATGGAAAGGTAAAGGTGAACCCAGTGTTACAAGTTGACACTTGGCCGCCTGGCACAGTGAGGTGAACAGAACTCTTAATTGTGTCGTAGACTGAAGGCACTTGCCCTTGGAGGAGAATTGCTGGAGATGTGCCTTCCACGAGGCCCCCAACATTTGTCCACAATGTTTGCCTGTGTCTCTTGGAAGCTGATCAATGTAACTTCTTAGTCAGACTTTTGATGGCTCCCTTTACTCTTTAAATAAAAGCCAATCTCCTTCCTTGTCTATACAAGGCTCTGCAGATCTTGCCATCTGTCTGGCTTCATCTGTCACCTCTTTCTCCCTTGCTTCAGCCACAGTGACCTTTTCAAGTCCTTTGCACATGCTACTCACTTGGACTTTGACATACTTCCTTGCTTCACTTACCCTTCAGATCTCAGCTTGAACTCCATTTTCTCAGGGGAAGCCTTCCTTGACTCCCCAAGGTCAGGTCTCTAGCTCAATGCTCTTCTTGTTTCCTGTCCTCCTGTGCCACCCTCAAAATAGTTCAGTGTGCTCTACTTAATTACATCAAGTATTGCATGTTGTCTGTCTTGGCCACTAAATGGACAGCTCATGAAAGGCAAGCATCCCTTCTGGCTTTGCTCACTATGGTTCTCCCAGCACCTACCATCACGTCTGTTGAGCAAATAAAGAAATCGGTTACCTTCAGAGAGTTCTGTGGACAAAAACTGCAGAGGTACGTTAAAAACTGCCAGGAATTTCTTGGATTTTATTCCTTATATTTGAAGTTTATTATCTGGTGCTTAGTTTTGACCCCATTGATTTCCATCATTACCTCCAAAAGTTATTATTTTGTCCTGTGTAGACAGACTTATCAACAATGAATATAGTTAAGACTAATTTACTGGAATTAATACTATAGACCCCTTGCTCATCTCAACCCAGGAAAGAAGTATTTCTCTCTCCTGATTACTTACTTTCCTGAATCATTACTTAGAAATGATTCTGCTTGCTGCACTGGCTCAGAAATAACTAATTAGAGTGCACATTAGTATTCCCAGTGAGTTGTTAACTATCCCACATCAAAGATGCCCTTTACACTTAGTGTATCAGTGTTTTGAAGCAGTGTTGAAGGTAGAAACCAAAGATCTTCACGTTATCCCCAGTGCAACCTGAGCTTGTATGAATTACAGAATCGTAGAGAGGGAAGGGAACTTTAAATCAAAAGAAATGTCTTCAGCATTACCATGTGCCAGGAACAGTTCTAGGTATTCAGATATGTCAGTGAATATGAATGCTAACAATTAAAGCAATATATGAAGAAAATAATTCTAGGGAGGGAAATGAACTTGAAAGAAAATAGAAAATGATGATGTCAGAGATGATGACTCGACAGGAAATGCTGTAGTTGAGCACTTCAGGTCAATTCACCTCAGAGAGTACACATTTCATCCAGGAGTATCAACTATTGCCATGATCATGCTGCCAGACCAAAGCCTTACTGAGCAAGCCACACATCATACCCCTGGACATTCCATTGGTCTAAGCCAGTCGTATGGCAAACTCACCATCCGTGGAGTAGGGAATTACCCCGCACCCATTCTATGCCCTTGAAGTAGATCTCTGTGCAATTGTTTTCCACAGCTCTTGGCTTTGCCCTCTAGGATCCCTTTCTTTTTGTTTTAGTCTTTCACCATTTCTGAAATGGTAAAAATAAGGGTCTGTCCATTTTCCAGTACAGCACAACCCAGATTCTCTGAGTTCTCTGTATATTCTCAGTTATATTTGCAAACTAGCACTTCTTCTCTTTCCTGTAGTACCTCACCAAATATTGCTACCTACAGCCAATTCAGTATTTTATTTTTAGAGCAATGGAGAGAGGGGGAGAGACAGAAAGAGAGGTCTTTCATCTACTAGTTCACTCCCCAAATGGACATAACTTCCACTGGGCCAGGCTGAAGCCAGGAGCCAGAAACTCTATCCAAGTGTTCCACGTGGGTGACAGGACCCAATTACTTGATCCCTCAGCCACTGCTTTTCAAAGCTCATTAGCAGGAAGCTGGATCAGAAGCATAGCAGCCAGGTGTTGCACCAGTGGTGCTCTGATATGGGATGTCAGCATCATAAGCCCTGCTTAACTCACTGAACCACAATTCTGGCTTCTAGTTCAGTGTTTTAATATTCTATTACCAAATCTCCTCACCCCATTCCTCGAGTTCACTAGGTAAATGTGTGCCTTTCCAGAATCCGACAGGCACTGCTTTACCCAGTGTTTCACCGCTGCCTAATACACAGCTTTAGCTCTCCAGCCTCCCCATTTCTCCCTACCCACCATGGAACTTTTAGTGTTCTTTTCATGCTTCTTTTACCATTTCTAGCTTTCTATTTCAGTGTGAGTCAGTTATTGCCGTGCTAGTGGTGTGTAACAAATCACTGCAAAGTTTAGCAAGTGTTAATTCTCATATTCTGAGACATGCAGGGCTCTGGGCGTGGGGAACAGCTGATACTGGCAGGGGTAGCTGAATGACTCGGCTGCAGGTTGCCAGGCAACACAGTTTAGCACCTGGGTGGGCTTGGGTCTGCTCCAAAGGTAGACATTTCGAGAACCAAGTCAGAGTTTCTACTGAACTTCCTAGGAAAAACTCTTCTCAAGGAAGACTTCTGAGTATAAAAGCCAAGACAAACTGCAGTCACAGCCAAGACCTCTGTGCCGGTATCAGGTCAGCTGTTGTTTCATGGCCAGACCCAACATCGTAAGATGAGCGGTTAGCGGAGCCCTGCCAGTTTCCCACCCAGAGCTCTTCCCAACATACATGAATAAACGACATGTGCATTTTTCATGTGCTTTTTTTATGATTGTCCATGTCCAGCACCTTTCACACCCATCTCATTGGACACTGTCAAGCACGCGTTAGCCACTTACATGTTGGAGTGACTTAGTATGTAAATGATGAGTTATTTCAAGGGATTTCTTATTTTGAATGAAAACGATGGCTCCTAACATTTTATCTTATAAGTTGGTTAATCATATCTAAATTTCAGCTAATCCCATGTCACCTAACTTGTTAAATTTATGCATGTTTTAAACTGTGAAAGGGCTTGTGTGGGAACACACATCAAAAGTCACTCATGGCTGTCTGCATATGGGAAATATTTCTTTATTCTTCCTCCTTGCACCCCTGCGTTGCTGACTTCTCATTATTTGTCCCTTCCCATGCTCAACAGTAGGGCTAAGCCTGGCCTTACAGAATTACTGCCCAGAGTCTGCTTCCTTCAGCAGGTGCCGATTCTCCTTCTTTATGTCTGGAGTTTCGGGGCACCTTTTATGGTATTAACTAACATAGTAGTATAATAAGGAAATAAATGGTTCAGGGAGATTTATTGTTTTGCTCATGCTTATAACAAGTGTCAGCCACAGATTGTTTTGGATCCATATGGAAAAGTTGGGCACATTTCCTCTTGACAAAATCCATTCTTTGAGGTGGCCTTTTGGGTTCCAGGGATGTGATAAAAAACAGAATTTGCAACAGTTTTTTATTTCTTTCAATTATAGATATCCACTGAATTTAGTAGCAAGAAATAAGAGACAACATTGTGTCTAACAGTGTGAGAACAGATGAATATATTATGATATGGATGTAAAAGAGAATAACAATTGCTAAAATTGACAGAGTGGCTAAAATGTGCCAGGTACTGAATCACTGGTTATGTGACATTTAGATCATCTTCTTAGACATAATTTTAAAATAAGTAACTGTTACGTTTTTTAAAAAGACCAAGAACTAGGGCCAGTTAAGCTATGGTGTGCAGAGCCAAGAATGTATCTGGGTGTCAGTTTAAGTCCCTTTTGCTCCACATCTGATTGAGCCCCCTGCTAACGCACCTGGGAAAACAGCAAAAGATGGCCCAAGTCCCTGGGTTCCTGCACTCATATGTGGGAGACATGGAAGAAGCTTCTGGCTCCTGGCATTGGCCTGACCCAGCCCTGGCCTTTGTGACCATTTTGAGGGTGAACCAGCAGATGGAAGATCTCTGTGTCTCTCCTTCTATCTCTCTGTAAATCAACCTTTCAAATAAGCAAATAAATCTTTTCTTTTAAAAAAAAAAGGGCAAAGAACTGAATATTAAAGAATTGAGTGATTCCCTTTTAAAAAATATATTGATTCACTTGAAATGTAGAGTAACAGAGAGGGAAAGAGAAAAATGGAGTGGGGGGGATGGAGGGAGAAATCCTCCACCTACTGGTTCACTCTCCAGTGTCTGTGACAGCTGGGGTGGACTAGGCCAAAGCCAGAATCCAGGAACTCCATCCAAGTCTCCCACATGGGTGTCAGGGGTCCAAGTACTTGGGACAAAATCGGCTGTCTGCCACGCGCCTTAGCAGGAAGCTGGATCAGAAGCAGCAGAGCTGGGACTGGAATCGGCACTCTGATAAGAGATATCAGCATCCCAAACAGTGATATAACTCACTGTTCTGCACTGCCCACCCTGCATGGTTTCTTTTGGAAGTCATTTTTAGTATATATTGGTTATTGGGTGAATATATTCCGTAGATATGCGAACCACTTGTCCACATGTGTTAAATGGGTGGCTTTCAAGTTTCAGCAGGGATGCATTGATTCTATATGTGTACAGGAGTGGTGAGCAATTCTTTTCCAGCTGGAGAGAGTGGCCCCAAATCACCTGGCCATTATGAGAATTTAACAGGCATATTTCCATAGTTATATTGCATCAGCTCATTTCCTCTTGACAAAAAAGGAAGGCTAATTACCATTAGTACTATCTCCATGTTTATTTTTAGTCTTTTCTCCAGGTTCATCTTCAGTTTAATAAAGCAAACTGACATTTAACTGGACACCAGAGCATGCCAAAATAGTCTGTGTATGTGGAGAAAAAAGCAGGAGGGTCAGTATTGGCCTTTTCAATTGAGCACATTTGGGCTGCAGTGGTTTCTAGGGCATAGGGTAGAGGTAGGGATGTTTATCTTTGGAAAATGGAGAGCAATATTGGGGACCCCCAACCTTTATTCTGATTATGCCTCCCAAAAATTGAAGAGACACTGCCCATGTCCCCAGAATTCCGTGCAATAGATCAGGGGTCTGGTATGCATGATGGTAAAGAGAGAGAAGGGAGCTACTCAGAGGGGAGACTGCAATAATTAGAATCATGGAACTGCTTTCAGAGCTCCCAAGGACTATCATCTGATCAGGAATGATGCATAGACAAGTATAAAGGAAGTCAGAATAAAAAAAAATAAAAAAACAGGAAAGAAAGAAGAAGATGGACTGAGAAGGAGAGAAAGCCCATGGAAAGGGAAAGAAATGTTGTCAGCAGAACGATGGCCTCTGTTCTCCAGTTGGGTGGTGACCTGGCGCCTGTGTTTGGAAGGCTTTCACTGCTCCTCTCCAGACTTTGCCTCGTTAACCCACCTTGCCTTATTCAGGTCTCCTCTCACCCACGAGCAGATTAATTCATCTGGCTTTGTGTGCTCCTGGCTCCCAAGGCTTGTCCCTCACAAGAGCCCAGGCCACACTTCCTAATAACAGAATAGTTATGGACCACTACCCCCACCCCATCCCACCTTTGAACAGCATCTCCCTTTCCCTTGCTCTGATAGAGAGGAAAGGTATTTTTGTTGGAAAAGAGACTTACTAGGAAATAAAGCAATGACAGAGATGGACGAAGGAAGTGAGCAGGAAAGAGCATGGAACCTCAGAGCAGAGGGGGGCCTACTGTCAGTTGCACCGAGGAAAGCAGTGTCTGAGTAAGGTGAAGAGTGAGGGAAAGCATGGTTAGAAAAAAAAAGAGTTCTAATGTGTATTGCTGTGGACTTCAAAGTCTGTACAATGGCCTTTGAAGGATCTAAGTAAGGAATTCAATTCCTCTTTAATTAACTTTTAGGTAGGTTGACTTCATGCAGAGATAGGGCCACATGCTCGCTCAGATATATTAAGGTTACAACAGCATTTATCGCAGTGTGTAATTTTATGTTTGAGTGATTGACGCATGTATCTGTCTTCCTTAAGCAGTAATGATGGAAAGAAATAGCTCTATTTGAGATGAAATCACAACCTTAGCCCTTCGTGCAATGCCTGTCACAAAGGAGAGCCTCTGTAAGAATATGTTGCCTAAATAAATGCTTTAGAAAAGGCCATGGCTGTGGCCTGGTTCTCTTTCATTTCCTTTGGTTTCCTGGCAGAATCCCATCCATGTCTACGTTACTGAACAAATCACCATCCGTCCTTTTTGCTGACATTTCATCAACATCTTTGTGAAGTCCTACATTCTCCTTACAGAGTAATTCCCTGTGCAAGATATTTCCTGTGGAAGGCCTATCAGCAGGCCTATGGTTAATTCCAGGGCTCAGAACTTGTGTTCTTAATATAGAATGTGAAAATTCTACAATCAGTGGGAAAAATGTGTGCTAAGTAGATAAAAATCAGACCCACTGTAGCATAACTCTCCAGAGAGAAGAAATAAAAGTGCCTGATGCTTAAGTTAAAAAAAAAAAAGTAGCAAAATATTTCCAGTTCCGGAAACTGAATCTCATTCCTAATGTAAATATAGAAGCCTCTGGCGCAGAGGGTAGCTATTTGGATGGGGGAAGGAAAGGGAACAGGAAGATGGACTTCTCCATAGCAGGAAAGCAGCCCCAACAGAGAAACCAGGCATTTCTGTAACAAAAGTTAGCCCAGTCAAAGAAACCTGAGCTGCATCTTACAAAATCTTTCCCCACACTCCCCACAATGCACCAGTTACTAAGTCCAGTGGTTCTATCCCACAAATACTTTTAGTCCTACATAGTTTCTCCTCTTCTTTTTCCCAATCCATGCTATTCCTTCCTTGCCCAGGCTACTGCCATGGCTTCCTAATGGCCTCTCTTTCCCTTCTATCCCCTCCAAGTCATTCTCCTGTAGCTACCAAGATGACACTTCTAGGAAAGAAATTTGCATCCTTTACTTTGAATGTGGAAGACTCCCCACTATCCATCCTGACAGTAATATCAGTCATAACACAGACAATGGGAAAATAGTAATGAAGAAGAGAAAACAGCAGAAGCAGACGACTCTTTGGAGACTTGCTATATGAGGGAGCAGAAGGGCTGCGGTTGAAAGCACAGTGAGGTCCAATAGTCTTTTTTTTTCTTTCCAAGGGAGTCATATTTGTAGGCTGATTAATATGTGATACTGAGATAGGGGAAATTGATGATACTGGAAAGAGAAGAGGTGATTTTAGGAGTGAAAATCTTGGGAATGTGCGTGATTGCCGAGATGGGTGTGGCCGTGAAAGGGGTGTGTTGGAAGGAGCTCACTCCTCTGAAAATCTTTTAAAATAAAGTCATTTGTGAGGGGCTTTCTGCAAGGCAAACAGATGTTTTGTAAAAAAAAAAAAAAAAAATTCCTGACCTTGGGGTTGGCATTGTGGCATAGTGGGTAAAACAGCTGCTTTCAACACCAGCATCCCACATGAGTGCCAGTTTGAGGCCCAACTGCTCCACTTCTAACCTAGCCCCCTGATAACTGCCTGAGAAAAGCAGCAGAGGATGGCCCAGGTGTTTGGGCCCCTGTCATCCACTTGGGAGACCTGCATGAAGCTCCCGGCTCCTGGCTTGTGGCCATCAGGGGAGTGAACCAGTGAATAGAATCATTCATTCATTCTCTCTCTCTCTCTCTCTCTCTCTCTCCCCCCTCTCCCCTCTCCCCTCCCCCCCTTCCCATCTCTCCCTCTCTCTTCCCATCTCTCCCTCTCTGTAACTCTTTCATATGAAATAAATAAATCTTTAACCTGATCTATACATTGAATGTGATTACAGCAAAGGGTAGGGGACTTTGCGTAAGTACAGGCTTCCACTTTCCCATATTCCTGTTCTTATTAGTTTTAAATTTTTCCATAGAGCCAGCTCCCACAGAGCTGACCGTGGCCTTCTGGTACCTACATTCCCTCACAGCTTTGGTGAACTCCTATTCATCCTGCAGACACCAGTCAAGCACCCCGCTATTTGCAGCACTCTTTGATCTCTGTGAGTAGGACATAGCACCATGGCTGTCAAATCAGCCTATATGAATCCTTTAAGAACTTGTCTTTTGGCCAGAAGTCCCAAATTGACACTCCACAGGATCATGATCTTTCTTTGCCCAGTACAGCATTATTTTAATAAAGCACTCTTTTAGGATGAGGTGCCAATATTTTAAAAGTGGAAGTTTTACACTATTAAAATTCAATAGCGAACTGGGAATTCTTGTAAAATGAAAAAATGGGCATTTCTCAGCCCACATTCCCATATGGGAGAATGTGGGGTGCCCACTTCAGAGGGAGCATCACTTACCCATGGCCCCAGCATTCCACCTATTTAAAACCAGTGTAGTCCCAGTGGTCTAATATGGGACTCTGAGTTTATTAGCCTTGCCTTAGGTCCTACAGGTAATAATTGTGAGTCTCTCACTGCACTGTAGGATCCTGTACAGCACCAACCACATAGTTGGTGCTCAGCACGTGTTCTGAATTGGACTTTCTAAGCACATGGGTCTCACTGTGCACATCTGCATACTCCACTCACAGCATCTCTCTCTTCTTGAATGTACTTTATCTACTCCAAAGCTCCAGGAACTGGTACCTGCTCTCATCCCTGTTGCCTATGGTGCTTGGTTCACCTGGCTACATCCTGCTCATCCTTCCCATCTCAGCTCAGATGTTACTCTCTCCGGATGCCTTTCCTAGACCTTCTTGTGAAATCAGCTTCCATCAGGAACCTGCCTTCAGAGCGTTCAGTACTTTTTCTTCATTATCATTATTGATTTGTTCTATGGACTTGTGTGGCTCCTTAATGTTTATTTGCCTTACTCCATCACAAGATACAAAATGGTGAGGACAATATCACTCAACTCCCTAAGGCAGCCTCCATGTCTTGTCTGCTGCCAGATACCCAGTAAACACTCAAGGATTACATGAATGAATGAATAAATGAGCAAATGAACAAACATTTCTATGAAGAAGGCCATAGAAGGTAGAAGCCAGTGTGTCAGTAATAGGCACATCACATCCACTTCATTCTGCAGGGCATTGAGCCATGCCTGCTCACCCATCTAACCGTCCAGGGCTTAGATGATATGGATATAGGTTTGTCTTGTCTGAGATTGTGAGTGTCTTAAAGACTGGACACTTGTTAAATTTTATCTTCTGTTTGCAATACAGGGAACTGCATCCATTACCATCCCAAAAGTTTATTAGCACAAGTTCCCTGTTTAATAAAAAGATGGCAGCTTCTCTACTTATTAACTCACACATTATACTCTTGTATTACCACAAATTGGGCTATATTCCAGAGCAAAAGTATATCAGCAGTGCCCACGATGAATGATTTTGTTGGTGGTTGTGAGACATCCTATTAGCGCTGGTCATCAAGTTTCTGTTGGTCCATGGCTTATTTGCTGAGGTTTCAAGACATTCTGTAAGCATCATTAACCTTATCTTGTCCAATAATTGCAAAAGTAGGAAAAGCATTGAGCGGGCAGTTTGGGAGACATGATTATGATGGAGCTTAAAGTGAAACACTTTTCCACAAGTGTGTAGCTATTGGGTATTTGTGGAATGTTTGACTCCAGGTAAAGGACATGGAGACTGTCTTATCCACCTGGAGCTAAGAAATGTAGATCCCACAGTGTTCTCAGTTCACACACACTGCCTCATCAGTGAGCCAGTGTGCATCACTGAGCACAGGCCTTGCGAGGATTTAGCAGCAGCTGTATTAGAGGCGTTTGGTTCCAACTTGCAGTGTGCCGGGTGGAGTTCTAGACTGGCCAGGTCCTGGATTCACAGGCACTGTGGGGTATGGGAGCCCAGGGCTCACTGCTTGGTTAGTGAGGTTGTTAGGGCTCTACACTCCTGTGTGGGCGTGCGGGCACACGCACATTCAGCTGATGCCGGCAGAGGGCAGCAGTACGCTATGCGTGTTCAATTTGCATCCCAGATGAGCAAATCCCCAAGGATCTACAAAGAAAGTGGGTATCCCAAGCCTACCCTAATTCCTGAGTGTCAACGCTGGTCTGAGTAATTGCAAACACAGCCCTTGTACATGACGAAGGATTCCGGCTCATGTGAAACAGAAATGAATACACCACTAGGAGCTGCCATCACAGACAGGAAGTAACTTTAATTAAATATTGTGAAAGTTGAAAAGTTTTTACAGCTTGAATTTTTGCAAAAAAAAAATTATAACAATCTCTACAGTAGTTAGGTTCTCTAACAATTGAACTGTACAGTGTGTGTCTATTCAAAAAGTTTTGATAAGAAGGTGAAAGGTTAGTAGATTTAGAGATGACTGCATTAAGCTGCATCCTAGTACAATGTGAGGCCAGGGCATGTTATCCAATCCAGTCATCCAGAAGCTGTGTTATTCCCCCAAAACCGAAATCTTAATTCTCTATTTCATTTTCTTCTTAAAGCCATATTCTGTATTTAGGGGAACATCCTTTACTTACAAAACTTTTGTGGAGAAGAAAGAGGGTCAGAGGGCCAGAATGTCTTTTTCATCTAATCAATATAAACAGATGCAACAAAACACAAATGATACACATTTTAAAGGCTCTTTGGACTTTCAAGAAAAGTTCTAACCACTGCACATGGCTGACAGATGGGTGGTGTCTGCTGCCGGGGCTGAGCCGGACACCTCACCGGCTGACCACTGGTTCCTTCGCAAACAGTTAAAGGGCCCACCAGACAAAATATGGCTTTACATTGTATACATCTTCAGGCCAGCACTTACCACACGAATCAGACCACCTCTCTGAGTACCGAGAAGCAATGCTAAACCTTGCTTACATTTTCCAGTTTTTATTATTATCAGTCATCATCATTATGATTTCTCACCATGAAAAATCAGCTTTCATCCCCCCCTCCCTCCCGCTGCTCCCCTCCCCCGCCCGCCCCAACCCATAAAAATCGCACTCTGACAGTCTAGTGAAAACCATTGCAAAATCCATATGGGGGCATGCACAGTTGCAGCATTGTTGTAAATGATTTCTTGCTCTACTAGAAAAAGTTACATTGTCTTAAGGTAACAAAACAGTTCTTTTGTGCTTTTCGATTTCTTTGTTGTTGTTTTTTTTTTTCTTTTTTTCTTTTTCTTTTTTCTGAGAATGTTAGTGATGACTGAGAGTTCTGGTGCACAGTTGCAATGTACAAGTGAAATGAATATGATCTGCATGGTTAAGGCATCCAATCTGCTGGTTTATATTTATGTGAAGGACAGAGGAAATATACAAGCAGACTTGAGAAAGAAAGTATGTTCATTGATTTCTATGAAGTTTCTCCCCCGAAATTTAATGCACAAAATGCGTCACTCCAAAGGGAGAGATTCATGCATATTAATAGAGTAAAACAGCAATAGGGTTTTTTTTGTAAGCTTCCAAAGCAAAGGATACATTTTTTTTAAATCTACAGAACTAAGTACTACAAGAATAATATGCTACTATTTTTGCCATATATTGGAAAAAACTTCTTAACTTACAAATAATACAAAAATAGACAATGGCTTTTGGGTGGGAATAAAAAAAATTGAAGCATGGTTTAAAACAATACTAAAAATAACTATAAATGAAATGTTTAAAAATCACATTGAAACAGCTAATACAACTGTAGGTGACCAAACAAATACGCACTTTTCACATAGCAAACATACACAATAAAATAAATTGGGGGTGGAAGGAAGAGAGGAAGGGAAAAGCAATGTACAAATTCCAAAGATAAATACATTATTTATATGGATATTTTACAAAATCCCCTTTAAAACAAAAAGCCTTTTAATTAACTTTGCAAGTATGTGCAAGCTAAAGGTAGTGAGCTTTTTTTCTTTGCAAAATATGCAGTAAAATCTTTTTGTGATATTGAAAAACTGTCTTAAGACATTAAAATGTATAAATAGAACAACAACTTTGGCAAAAAATCACAAAAAATCTACAGTATTTATAACTACATACAAAAACACAACCGCAAAGAAAAAAATATCAGGCAAACGCATCCTCAGAGCTTTGCTGCCTCTTTGCCATTAACTCTTATATTTAAGAACACTTTCCAGCTACCGAGAGCAAAAATTCCCATAGAACACAAAACTATGTTTTGGAGGTCTCCACCTTCTTTCCCTTTCCCCCAGTTTCCTTTTCCTCTTAATTCCAAAGCACTTAACGTGTTGTTCGAATCTGTGACACTGTGAACGGAAGGCTCAGTGACACAGGCCCTGTCTTGAATGGGACAATCGAAATAAGCTCCACGGTGCTTTAGTCAACTTTTGGAATCTTGGTGTGAAGTCAGCAGTGAGGCTGGTACAGTGTAAGTGCGAGTTTGGCTTGGGAACTGGAGGGCCGAGTGTGGAATTCTGTGCCTGGACCCTGTTCTGTGGAGTCTCAAAAGAGATTCTCACGTAGTCCGCGCGCCTCTGAGCTCTCAGAGGCCGGCGGCTTTGAAAGGGGCTGACGTAAGTCAGAGAGAGAAGGAAGGATATCAGGTTTAAATATGCAGTTTGAATGATCTGTCTAGAGGCACTGGATTTTTTGAGTAGAAGGGAAAAATGTGATCACTGACATCGCTTTTTCACTTTCCAGGCTGCATTTATATACACAGTCACTTAAGACAACAATATAAAAGAGATAAATAAACAGGCTTGCACTGCTAAGGGATGGCAGATGAAGTTAGATACTGCGAATGCACGGTCTGAGCTAACTACCATTTGATATGCTTTAAGGCGCAAAAGCCGACCCTTAGTTTTCTAAAAAATCTAACTGGCATTCCTATTCTGTCCCATACAAGCTTTTTTTTTCTTTTTTCAAACTTTTTTGTAAATATCACCAGTTCATTCTCCCTTTACACAGCTTTAAAAACATCATAAATTAAAACATGGAGTCTTATTTATAGTGTCCCTTGTATATAGCTTTACGGTTTATAAAAGACAAATGATTGCAGAGTTAAGCTTTAAAAAAAAAAAAAAAAGAAAAAGTGGATTTGCTTTTATCAGTACAGAATAAATATATCCCCCAAACACTCGGGAGGTACAACTTTAACCAACACCCTGCACTGGCAGATTCCTTCCAATTTCAGTATTTGCAAGGTCGGTGATTTTTGTTTGTTTAAAAATCTGCAGTTATTGTGATTCCTCTTAAAAAGGCCTGAGTTAAAAGTTCCACTCTGGGACTTGTATCAGATTACTCTCTGTAGCAGAATCCAACCTCTTCATTAATAAAATTCTTCAAGGCAATCCTTTCACATGGGAGGAACAATCATGCCAGATATCGCTATGGAAAGAGAAGACAGAAGTCAATGGCTTAGCATTCAAACTTCTCACTGAGGGGAAAAAAAAATAAAAAGCATGCATACACATCTACATTGATTGAATATTACCCACACACGTGCTCTCATCATCTCTGGAGTAAGTTTTTGTTATAATACATATATGTACTGTATTAAATATTATAGTATATCAGCATGCGTATGTATCTCCATCAGAACAGAATAGCCTAAGCATCACTCCAAATCTGATTGCAATTTAAAAACATGACTGGAAAGTTAAATAGTTTGAATACCATTGGGAAAGTTACAGCCCCAAACCTTGCAAAACAGTGAAAATTTTCAATCTGTCCCTCTTACCCACATCACCTCCCGGCCCTGACTTCACATCCAGAATATAAATTGGTCCATCCCATTTGCCAGTAATTTTCTAAAAGCAACAATAACACCACCACCACCACCACCTACGACTTTGCTGTGCACAAAAATGGAGCCACAGGGCAGCCTTCTGAATGCCTTCGCATCAGCCCTCAGGCTGCAGGAAACACAGCCGCTACTACGGCAGGCCTGCTCACTGGGAATGTGGAGTTGGGGGAAAGCTCAGAGCGGGAGGGGGAGACAAGTTGGCATGAAGCTGCGGAAGGTCTTCACCGCTGCTTTGCTCCTGGTTTCTGGAATGTTCTGACTATGCTTCCTAGAAAATTGTAGCCTAGGAAAACTAGAGTGAGATCCTGGGAAACAGGACGGCTCTTTGAAGGGTTCAGACTTAGGCCGCTAAACCTACTGGTATATGGAGAGAAGAGAGTCAGATAGGTCAGCCTTCCCACCTCTGGTTTTCCCTGGGCCATAGCCACTCGGATCCTTAAACTTCAATCTCCTTGGCTAGATAATGCAGTTATTCACTTGGTTTAAGGTTGTTGGAAATTTAAATAAAATAACAAATATGTGAAGTCCTTTGCTTAGGTTCCTGGTAGGAGTTAGCTGCATATCACTTGTGCTGTTAAACTAGCTGTGTGACCTTGTGTTAAGTGTTTAACTTCTCTGGGCCTCTCTTTTCTCTTATACCCAACAGGCACATTTCACACAAGGCTGTGGGGAAGTCTGGGATATCGATAAGACTGTGAAGGTGGAGCAAGCGGCAACTCTGAACTACATCAAGGGGAGAGAGATTCTTACATTACAATCGGGAAGCAGCCATATTGGACTCACCAGAATGGCCCAGCGTCCTGTCAAGCAGGGAAAACTTCCTGCCTTCTTGTTACTGGCAGTCCTAAACTTCAATTAATGTTCTTGTCAGTGATGACTGTGTTTAGGAAGTGGCCCTCTTCATTTACTAACGATCCTGTCTAGAGGAATGGGTCTGTTTAAGTGAACCCCACTACTACAAATCCTGCAGGGGACACAGGGAGGCCAGGAGGTGGGGGCTCTGCACCCTGAGGCCACCACACGCCCTGACGTTTTAGATTCAATTAGAACAAACACCAAAAAGTATTTTGCCAAACACTTTTTCCGTTAATTTTTAAACCCATCTGTATTCACAAGGAAATTCAATCCACATGTTTCTGATTCATTTACACGTAAATCATCCAAATGTTGTTTTGCAAGAGCCCCTTTGCAGGCCAAAAGCTCCTGGAGTCCTTTTTGTAAGCCCTCATAAGCCTTTTTTTCTTAGAAACAGGAAGTTGTCTTTTGCCAAATGCAGACCAACTTAAACCCCCTGAAAGATTTGAGATCAGAACAAAATGCAGTCCCCCCAAGAATCAAATGAACCCTAGATCTGACTAAAGCCAGGAGCTCTGTATTTTAATCCAAGTCTGAACTTGAGCATTGAAGACGTGGTGACGCAAAAGGCAAGGGGGGAGGGGAGGGGTCTTTGCAGTGTGACTGCTCAGCAGGGCCCTGCCTCTTCAAGGACATTTTTATTCCGGCTGGAATGGGGTCCAGGTACCCTTACTAAAGATTGCGGCAGTTTTAAGCCCATGGCCAAAGAGGCAAGTCTACTTGTGACTTCTACAAGAAAATTCAAGAAAAGTCCCTCACAGTATAGCCAGATAAGCTTAGGCAATGTCAGTATGACTCACAGTAAAGCAGAGAGCTGACACTGCTAATATGGTCAATAGGTCCGGCCAGTATTTATAGCTGGGCCCTAAAAACATCCCATTGGGTGGCTAGATTTTTTGTTTAGGTACCCAAACACTGCTAAGATCTTATAAGGAATGTGCTAGATCTGTCAGATGAAACCGCCACTTAGGACCATATTTAAAGTTCTGAAACAAAGCTATTTTAGGTGGCAGTCGGTAGCTAAGAGCACTTCTTAACCCAGACTCTAGGGGTTCCAACTGCAGCACCCCAGGGGCCCTGGCTGGGAAGGGAGTGAGCAAAGCCTCCGAGTGGGGATGGAGGTGATGTAGCCAGTACCATCTTCTTCAGAGTGCACAGCAGTCAGGCCCACCAAATGTCGCCACACAGGAATGACAGTGTACAGCCTCCAGGACTTCTGACCTCTTTCAAGACAGCTGGAGTTGTCGAATTTTAAAGACAAAATAGCCAGGGTATCCACGTCAGCAGATAATAGAAATTAAAGACACACACACACATCTGAGGATCTCTAGAGGGGGAACGTGGTCGGCTCCTCCTTTCCCATTTTCCTTCAGTGGCCTACAGACTTGTGGGAGAATCTAATGGAAGCTGTCCAACTCTGTGCAGAAAAAGGCCCAGAATTTTATTAACATCACAAGTTACAGAGCCCTAAACCTCGCCTATGACTTCCAAAACTCCATGTGCAGACACTTATTGATGAGTAAATCCGGGCTACGATCTCCACTCGTGGCTCCTCAGCATAGCATGGCAAAAGAAGCCTCTTTATGAAGAAACCTCACTGTGTGCCCACAGGAGGCTCTGAGGAGTTCGAAGCTGTTTTTCTTTTATCTGTGCTGCAATCTGAAAATTAATTATGTGGGTGAGAGGAATGGGTGTCTGAGGCTTGGAATGTTCCAGAAAAGCCGCTGGCATGTTAACTTGCCCAAGTGGGGCCCATGGAGATTCCCACGAGGACACCACACTCTCATCACAACACACCCAGACATCACGAGCCCATGGCTGCTCTGCTGTCTCCCCCAGCAGCTGGGCCATCATGTTCTTGGACAGAGACTCAGGAAAGCATTGATTTGAGAAGCAATGCATTTTGCATGATTGTCTCCATGTTCTGATAAGAACAAAGAGGAAATGGGAAGTTTTCAGAACTGGGAGAGGTTGGGCTGAAAGAGTATGGTCTGCCCCAAACCACCATATGTGTAAGAATTGTGAGCTGATCAGGAACAGGAGGTGGTGGTGGTGATGAGATTGAACAAACTGAAATGCACATGGAGAGGAAGGTGAGCACACAGAGCTGAGTACCAGACTCCATGCTCTCTAGGTGTCTAAGAGAGCCTGATCTTCAACAAAATGGGAAAGGAAAAAAAAAATGATCAGCATCTGTGGACTATTTCTGTGACATCACGCTGGCCCTATTGTATTTGGGTCTGTGCTGTCTGGACTTTCCAGGACATGGCTAGAGTCCGAGTCGCTCTGTAGTAGGCACTCCGACAGCACATGACAGCTGTCTTAGTGCTGCCTCTCTCTTGATGAATAAGTCCGCTGAGGACCGAATGGCATAGAACCCATGCTCTAATGCACGTGAACTTTAGGAGAAGGGAGAGGCTATGTGCGGTCAAAGGCCGAACAGAGCTGAGGTCTTTGGCCTATGGAAACAGGCACATCTGGGGAGGCTGGGGTCAGGAATTAGCAGTGACCTCATCCAGGTAAGAAGGGGAGGAGGTTTCTCTGCCTTTTTCTCTTTGAATCTAAAGTGAAGCTGTATTTGCAAACTGTTTCATAAGATGTTAATTGATGTTAACAGGTGGAAAAGAATTCTGCAGCAAATAAGTTTAGCAAACTAAATGGAACACAGTCAGCCCTCTGTAAGCATGGATTCAGCATCTGCAGATTTAACCAACAGCGAATCCAAAATATTTGGGAAAAAAAGCTGCATCTGCACTGAACAAGTAAGACTTTTTCGTGTCATTATTCCCCTAGACATCAGAGTATCACAAGTGTTTACACGGCATTTACCGTATCAGAGTAATCTCGAGCAGAGAGAGGAGGAGGATGTGCACAGGTTCAATGCAAACACTACACCATTTGACACAAGAGCCTTCAGGATCTGCGAGGTTAGACATCTGTGGAGGGTTCTGCAGCCCGTCTCCCACGGATACAAGGGAGGACTGAAGTCTGTTTTACTGCAGGATGTCTCAGCCCTTTAGTAAATGTGTGCGCATGTAGCTAAGACAGCGATTCAGTAAGAACCACTTTCTAAACTTATTTGATCACAACAGTTTTATTTTTTTAATAAGATATCTTATAAGGCTCCAAAAGTTCAGAGTCAAGAGTTACTTTGTCCAAAGAAAAAGTCCAAGATGTAGAGTCAATTTGCAAAATTTATCTACCTGGAAGAGAAAAGTAGTTGGAATCCCCATAGGATGTGTGAATTATAGAATATAAAGGAATGGAGCTTAAGGCTCCAAGTAGAGGCTGCGGTTTTCAACCTTTTCCCTGTGCTTCTTGGCATCAGTGCTGTGTTCAGGTTGCTGAGCCACTTCCTGGGTCCCACATGTTGGGGAGGACTTGTCTGCCTCTGCTCCTGGAACTGCACCCCTCCGCCAGTTCCCACGCTGAGTCCTCCTTACTCTTCTACAAGGTCCATTCACAGGCAAACCTCTTGGTGCTGTTGTGCTAGCTCCCTGGTCCTCCTTCCTCTCTGCTGCCCCAGCTGTATGCCCAGCTTCCTCCAGCCAGCTCTGCCTTATTTACTTAGGTGTTGTGTCTTCCTTGGAGAAAGCTTTTTAGTTTGCGAGCTTATGGTCTATATGGTCCTTTTCCGGTGGTTTGAATATATGTGGCAGTCTGGCAAAGGGGTTGAGCACGGTGTTGACAATCCACCTGGAGACTGAGAACCAGGCTTCCTTACTTACTAGTTGTGTGAGTATGGACAAGCCATCTTAGCTCTATATCAGTTTCCACATCTGTAAAATGGGGGTAATTTATCAACAGCCTCCATCAAAGAGTGGTTGGGAGGAATACATGAGATAGCACAGGGGCCAGGCAGGGAACAGTCTGTCCTGTTAGTGGTATGAGCACTCTCACCATCACCGTGTGACAGCGCAGTGTTCCTCATTTGGGAACAGGCACACATGCAGTAACCAGAGGAGGCTAAGTGATGGCTGCTGGGGAAGAGGTTTCTAAGGAACAGGCTTTTTAAAAAGTGGAGTGATGGACAATTAGCACGTGGCAGTTGGAGGTAAATAGGCCTTTAAACAGCCTCAATGTGTCACCTCTAATCTTGTTTACATGGTCAATTTGCTTAACCAACTCTTCCTTCATCACTAGCCCTGCCTTAATGATCACAATTGGGAGTGCTGCAGATCCAAATACGGGAGGTGCTACTGGAACACAAGAAGGGGAGGGTGGGTGTTTGGGGCAGTAGTTAAGATGCCACTGGGGATGCCTGCTTCCCAGCTCAGTGCCTGGGTTTGAGCCCTGGCTCTGCTTGTGATTCCAGCATCTTGGTAATATGCACCCTGGGAGGCAGCAAGTGATCCCTCGAGCACTTGGGTCCTTCCCACCTACATGGGATACCCAGACTGAGTTCCAAGCTCCTAGCTTCAGCCTGATCCAGCCATGGCCTGGCCACTGCAGGCACTTAGGAACTGAACTAGTGAATGGAATCTCCATGTGTGTGTGTGTCTCTGTCTCTCTCTTTTTCTCCCTTCCTCTCTCTCTCTTCCTCTCAAATAAATAGAACAATTTTTGAAAATTGAATTCATTCAGGGATCTTTACCTCCATTCTATAATTCACCCATGTCCCTTTTTCATGGTAGCAGTGGAGTTTAAAAAGCTAAAAATGAAGTCATTCTAGAAGCCCACTGTCAGAATGTCACTTTTTTTTTAAAGATTTATTTATTTATTTGAAAGGCAGAGTTACACACAGAGAGAAGGAGAGCCGGAGAGGCAGAGACAGAGAGAGAGGTCTCCCATCTGCTGGTTCACTCCCCAGATGGCCGCAACAGTCAGAGCTGTGCTGATTCGAAGCCAGGAGCCAGGAGCTTCTTCCAGGTCTCCCACATGGGCACAGGGGCCCAAGGACTTGGGCCATCTTCCACTGCTTTCCCAGGCCATAGCAGAGAGCTAGATCAGAAGTAGAGCAGCTGGGACTTGAACCGGCGCCCATGTGGGATGCTGGCATTGCAGGTGGTGGCTTGACCCGCTGCGCCATAGCGCTGGCCCCAGAATGTCACTTTTCTCAGGAGAGACTTTAAGAGCTAAGCAAGAGTCACTGGAGAAAATGATGTTGCCCTCCTCAGGCTGGGTCTTCCCTGCCCTGCTGGAGATTGTGTGCTGTGGGGGAAGGTACAGTTCCTGGGGTGGATGTGGGGAGCAGAGGAGTCCTATTTGTGAGTGGTAGGGGCTAGCAGTGGAGTGGACAGCTTAAACTAAGATTGGTCTCAGTTACTTCAACTTTCACTTCTCTACTCATACCTCCACTGCCATCACCTGCTCAAAAGCAGGAATGTTTGGTGCATTACAGTATTGAAAAACAAAAGCCACATTTTTTTCTACTTTTAATAATGCTTAATAGTGAGAGGATGGGATTGGGGGCCACAGAGGCCACAAGCCCCTGATCAGACCTCAAAGCCTCCATGTTGTGTGGCCACATGTGAGAAAAGGTGGTGGTGACAGACTCGGCTCCTGATCAGACAGGGACAGCAGTCTCTGTACATTTAGAATTGGGCTGGAAATGTCCTGGGGAACAAACACACTTTGTATGTGTGACTGGAAGCTATTCTGTCATTGAACACACACACACTTACATTACCAGTTCATACTAAAACCCAGGAGGTTCTGCACGCTGGGACCAGCTCCTATTTGATAGAAATGTGTGGCATGGAAAGGCTTCAGCTTTGCTGAAAGGCCCCCACTGATGTCCCACAGGCAGCCACGATGCTGGTCACTCTCCCGTAGATGGGCCCTGCCTTCTGGAGTACCAGCCTTCAGCTATTGACTGCAAACCCCAGCACATCTCGTTCCCAACATCAGCTCTATGTGGATCAAGGGTTCAGACTGGCTGCTCAGGAATGCTGCACTTCCTTGTTCCATACATATTTCCCAGTGTCTACACCTGTTAGAAGCGATGGTTGCTTTGGTGTTGCATTCCCAATTTGCCAGCCAGAAGTGCCCTGAAGGTGACAAAACATGACTGTGAGCTGAAGAGGAGGCAGATGTATTTGAACAAGTTGGCTCCTCTTTGTGGAAAGTGAGTATTTCCTATCATGAATAAGACTGCCTGCAAGGTAGCTCCACAAATTCCTTCCCTCTTATGTTTTAGCAAGATGGATTGTGGGAGCAGGCAATTAGCCTAGCAGTTAGGATGCACTCGTCTCATTCCTAGGTTCAAATCCCCAACTCCAGTTCCCTATTCCAATCTCCTGCTAATGCAGACCCCAAGAATCATGTTATGGAGTTTCTGCTGTTCACATGGGAGACTCAAATGTGTTCCTGGATCCCAGCTTTTGGGTAAGTCAAAGGGACTGCTCTCTCACTCACTCTCACACTCTCTCTCTCTCCCCATCAAATAAATAAAAAAAGGAAAAGAGGGGGGAGAAGGGTTAGCCAATGTGCACTAGATTAAGGAGCTTTGGCTGTGCTTGGCAGACTGGCTGGCAGGATTCCAAGGAATGTTTGGGTAGTTCTTCTGTGGGCATGAAAAGAAAGTGATTCCATGCTGCAGCTCTGGATACCATGGTTTGGGTTCCATTTTTGGTCTACAATCTACTAACTCTGTGACCTTTAGCAAAGTGTGCCTTGATTTCTCCCGCATATACACATGGGGACAGGGCTGACCTCATAGGTCTTTGAAAGAAGCGACATACACTTGCATCACTAGTAAACATCCAGCACAGAGTCTATGTACATAAGGAAAAACATGCCTGTACTTATCCATAGAAGGCAGGGCTGAGGAATCCCAGACATGTGCTTGCTCTGTTGACCCCACCCTGGCCCTCAATTAGTGAAGTGCTAGATACTGGAGGAAGACACTGTCAGGAGGACACAGGCCCTGCTGGGTTATATTCACCTCTGCCATCCATTGGCTATGCCTGGGGGCAGGTGTTTACTCTTCCTAAGCTTCAGCTTTATTATCTGTACGTGGTGGTGATAAGAGTCCTCATACTTCATCAGGAAATTGTGAGGATCCAATGAGATAAAGCCTGTTCCGTGCTCAACATGGCACCTCACACACTGTTCAGTGCTCAATAGATGGTGGTTGATTATTGTATTGATCTTATTACCCAACTGGCTGCTTTGAGAATCCTGGATGTGTCCTTTTTATCCTCTGTGAGAAACAAAGAGCTTGGGAGATGAAGCCCAAGTTTGAAGCAAGTATCTGTCTCACACCAGGAAGTCCAATAATTTAGAATCCCTACCCTTAGTTTTCTCATCTGTAAAGTAGGTCCTGCTGTGGGGTGCAAAGGACAGCATTCAAGCCAACATCACAATGTGATGCACAGTACATAAGAAACATGGATGAAATGTTGGACTCATTTTCAAACGTCAGTATCTTTTTTTCTCATTGAATGAAAAGTCAACTCTTGGCAATTTTGTTGTTTTACACATTTCATGGTTGGGAATAGAGTGAATAATTTTATTATGAACTGAAATATTCTAGTAGTGCTTTGGGATTCCCGATTCCCAGGAATAAGTAAACTTTTGGCCTTCGGTGTCCAATGCTTGGGTCTCAAGGTTCCAATCTGGCCACGGCTCGTCCCCTCTCTGCTCTCTACCCTGCACACGTTCACTCTGACAGCGGCAACGGGTTGAATGACCTATTTCAGGAGAAGGCCAGTCCTGGGAGAGACCCTGCAGGGGAGAATTTGCTAGAGTCCACAAAAGACTGGTCTGATAGTGGCGACAACAGGGAATCCAAGAGGAGAGAAAAGAAATGGTAGCATTAGTAAGTGCTAGGCCTCAGCAGAATTCCTAGAATTAAAGAATCCTTCTCGGGCCACTCCAGCACTGGAAGGGTGAGGAGGGCTGTGAGCCAGGGTGGATGAGAGTGAACACAGGAACACAAGACGTGAGGGCAGAGAGAAGCAGACAGGCCCCTGGCTGATTGCCTGAGCAACAGTGCTGCAGCCGCTTCAAGCCCTGGGAAGGTGAGTCCAGGGCACAGCAGCTGGACCCCAGTGGGGTCTGGGGCTTACCTTGCAGGCTGTTCCCATTGGTGCTGGTGCAGGTGGGAGGCGGGGAGGTCTGGGGTCTGACGACAGGCGCGAAAGCACTCTTCTGTTTCACGGCTGATACCATGTTGGCTGGTGAGAAGGAAAAGATGCCCGAGGAGCTGCTGCAGTTGGAAGGGAGGCTTGTGGAAGAGGCCATGGTGGGGCTGGATGGCACAACTGAGAGGGGCAGTGGGAAAGGAGAAGTCAGTGCCTCTCGCAGCATCCTGTGATGAGAAAGTTCAGATCCAAACCCAGCCTGGACACTCTGCTAGATCCTCCTTGGGCAGCACCATCCCTCAGCGCTCAGGATCCTGCCTGCATCCATCACTTGGTACTCAGCACGAGCTAACTTTCATTGTTGGTGATCTTTGTGTGCATTTATTGTGGGCCTGTTATGCGCCCGCAGTGTGCTAGGCTCTGGGGTCACAGGCAGCAAGTGCTATCAGGGGGTAATGACCCCATAAGTAGCCAAGTCACTGAGTGCTTCCTACAGCAGAGCATCATCTTCAGAGTTTTCTAGACGAGAAAACAAAACCACAGTACTGTCTTCCCACGGATAGAGCAACACAAAATAGTGACCTAAGTAAGCATCGCCAGCTCTGTGAAGTCACTCAGAGGAGGCATTCCACAGAGCTGAACCTGTGCATTCCAAGTTCTGGCAAAAGGCAGGGAATAGAAGGGCTACAAGGCCTTGGAGAAGGCAAGGTCACCTGATAGGAAGAGGTGGAGAAAAAGCCAGGATTACAACTTAAGGCACTGACAGCTGGTAATATGTGCCGTTTCTCTCCACGAGGTTATGAGCCCCTTGTTGGTACAACTGTATTTTAATGTTCCACCACATGGACATGGGAGGAAGGCAGGTGGATAAACAGTCCACCATACGCAGCATTTGTGGAAAACGCAGAACTGTAAGTTCAAGTTCCAATTCTTTCATACTCTTCCCTCTGTGGAGCTTTATGTAAGTGTGGGTTAAAAAGCAATCAGATGGGAGCCTTACGAAAATATCCATAGTATGGCTGTGGAAGGGCTGCACATAATCAGTGAGGGAGAATCAGGCAGTGCAGAATCAGAAAAGAACCTAGCTGCTGCCGACATGAAAGAGTTTGGTAGATGTGTCCTCTCTAGTCACCATGGTCCTCTCAGCCTGGGCTTTTGCTCATGGCTAATCATCTCTTGGATACTTCACAAGATAGGTTTTGCACACACACCAAGCCTGGTGTTTTCATACATTCAGTTTCTGTTTTCTACAGAAAAGTATGAACCTGATTCCAGGCCCTTAATTAGCATTCTAGGTTCTACCATCTACTTGATTATTAAGTAATGGGGAGAATAACCATTTCATATTGCTTTATCATTCACAAGAACCTTCCTGTGTTTTTCATCTTGTCGTTGGCAAGCAACCTTAAGTGGGGCTGAACACATATTTTTTTACACTTAAGCCAATCAAGCTAAAACTCACAAAACAGTTGAGTGACTTCCCCAAGGGCCATAGATAATGCCATGAAGACAAGAATCAAACCCAAATCCAGTGCTCTTTCCTCTGTGCCACTCTGCAAAGGAAACAGATCGCCAATGGGAGAACACCCCTTCCCATGAGCCCACCAGAATCCAAGGAGCAGCCTGGGTGGCCTTATGCTTGGTCTAATGCAGGTTTTGGAAGACTGCATAAATGGGAATCAAACGGGTCAAATGGGTTGGAGGCAGCAATGGCCATCAGGGAGATATGGCCCCTTGCAGGCAGAGAAAGGCACTACACAATCCCAACGTACTGAATGTTTTATGGAGCAGAACACAGAGCCGCCTTCCTCGGAGTTTTCACAAACATTTCCTAAACTGTACTTTTTCTTTTAATGAGGCCAGCATTTTTATACATCTCTTAGGATTTGTAAATGTGAAAATACGCTCAATAATAACACCCATTTAAATTGCAAAACTCCTGCACTGGAGGTTTGATTTTTAAATATTCGTAGACTTGAAATCCTGCTGGTTCACTGAGGAAGGCAATTAATCTCGTTGGCAAATGCGATCATTATGTGTATTTAGAGATGGGGAGTGTGTGAGGGGGGTGGCTAGCAGAGAGAGGGGTGAAATACAGTCCAGCAGTTCCATTCGTTACAACATTATTAGTTATCAGCCACCACACCAGAAAGTGTGTTCACCAGTGGAAGGTCTGATGTTATTTTTTTATTCCACTGGAATTTTTCAACATGAGTGGTTTATGAATAATTAAATATTATAGAGGCAAAAATTCAAATCAGCCGGGCTTTGTGTTTATTGTTTTATTTGCATTTATGCAGATAAAACCGTCCCATCTGAGAGCCTATTTGAGAATTTAATACTATATTTGTGAGCACTGAAGAAATCAATTAATGGAAATTAAATGTTCTAAGTTTCACAGTCTGACAGATGCAATCTTAGGCTAACATCACTGGGTGTCTGCGCAGGCTTGAGAAGGAGAAAAATCCAAGCCCCTAAATTGAATTGCTACCATATAGCAATTAGTTTATTGATTTAATTAAGAATGCCACCTTTTAATTTTCAGGTCATGACTGAAACATTTTCTGATTGAATAGATGGTGAACACTGAAATGATAAATCCTGGAGAAGCAATCTTTCAATAAATCAAAATCTAATGTGCAACTGACCCCAAATGTTGACGCTTGAGCAGACTTAATATGTACATATTATTTGGGGGAACTTTAAATGTTCTACAAACTGCTAATTGCAAACAAATAAGGTAAAAATAATGCATTTAGTATATCCAGTGCAGAAAAACCACTCATAAAGTAAAAGACCGTAAGTGTCCTTTCAAAAATAACTTTTCTTGGCTAATCCTCCGCCTGCAGCCCCGGCACCCCGGGTTCTAGTCCCAGTTGGGGCGCTGGATTCTGTCCCAGCTGCTCCTCTTCCAGTCCAGCTCTCTGCTGTGGCCCAAGAAGGCAGTGGAGGATGGCCCAAGTGCATGGGCCCTGCACCCGCGTGGGAGACCAGGAGGAAGCACCTGGCTCCTGGCTTCAGATTGGCGTAGCCATAGTGGCCATTTGGAGGGTGAACCAACGGAAGGAAGACCTTTCTCTCTGTCTCTCTCTCTCACTGTCTAACTCTGCCTGTCCAAAAAAAAAAAAAAAAAAAAAAAAAAAAAAAAAAAAAAACCTTCTCTGAAAGAATTAGCACACTCCACATTTCTCCAATGAGAGACATTATAACTGTCAGTATTTTTAGCCATGATTGTTTAAAAAACATCACAAATATTCTTTCATTTAGCAAGATATCATTCTACAAGTATCTAAGAATGTGGCTACATTTTACAAATAGAAGGATCACCCAGAATGTCTAAGATGAACTTGCTTCTCTATGTGAAAAACCTCAGAGGGAGATTGAAAGGGTGTGGAGAAATGGTTCGTGACATTTTATATATGACTATAAAGATGCCAGTTTGCTGAGGCCTTTTAGATGCAAACAAAATGCTATACTAAGAAAAAAAATCCTTTAAACTTTAGAACAAAGATAAGGCAGGAAAGAACATTTGCTGTGTATGTGTATACTTTTTTAACGTGCCAGATTTTTGGAAAAAATAATGTTTCTTGATTTGTTGGTTTTTTAAGTACCCATCAAACACAACCAAAGGGGACAAAATGTAATCATAGAAATCAAGGGAATTACATTCCTAAAAGGGGAGAGTTTGGGTTTTAGGCTATTGTTACTACAGTGTACCACCACCATCCTTATTATCTTTCCGTTACTGTTGATTATTACTTAGACCTTGGAATCAGGACAAGCTCACCACGTGCAGTCTCTGATCTTTGACTCACAACATTGGATACAGTAGGAGCTAGTTTCTTCTCCATTTCTTGGATGAGAAAATTGTTGCTTGGACTGGGAGATGAACTTGCCCTTGGCCCTTAGGCAGCAATTGGTAGAAGCAGGTGTGTACCCTTTTTCTGACTCCAAACGTGGCTCTTAGAATGTTATCCTTTGGCTGCTTTTGGTTGTAGCAAAGTTTTGACTGTCAGGGAGATTTTGGCCAATGGCAGTTGAATAAGGAAACTCGGGATGAGGATGCCTTTAGCAGCATCACCCAGAGCTGTGCTTTGCAGGATGGGGGACCTCAGGCACAGGAGCCCTGCCCCTTGGCCTCACAGCAAGATGGGAATTCCTCTAGAGAACCCAGGCAGGACAGGAAACACACATCTCTACTTACTGGCATAGGGCGAGTTGGCAGCTGAACCGTTGAGGAAGGTCGGGGAGCCGCCCAGGTTAGACATGGCAGCAGAGCCATAGCCATTCATGCTTGTGGTGACTGAGTTGTAGTTGGTTTGCTGCGGGGTGGTGCTGGGCACGTAGCCATGGGGTGACACACTGCTTGAGTTGCGGGTGAAACCTGAGGAGGGGTGGGGTCAAAGCCGGGGTTAGGGTGCTGTTCAGATGGTGGTAGTCTTACAAGCCTCAGGGCAAGGGAGGCCTCTGCTTCTTGCCTGCTCCCCGCAACCCAGAGGGAAGGGACCGAGTGATTCATGTGTGTGGGTTGGTGGTGCTAGCTCTGTGATTAAAATGGGAAGCAAGCAAAAGACACATTTCTTGGGAGATCATAAATACTTAGCACGGCTGTGAGAAGTGGCAATGCAGGGCCCATAAATTATTATTTTGGAGCAGAAATAAATCCCAATGTAAGAGATGCACCCTGGAGTTCATGGGTCCCTATTCCCTGGGCAAGAAGGATGTGCTATGGGGCTAAGAACTTTAATTCTAACCCTCTTTGCCATCTGTCATTCATGGTTCACAGTGCCACGTCAAACATGGAGAATGCTAAGTGCATGCATCCTTTCTGGCCCTCTATAGCCAGGTTATCAGACAGAAGAGCTAGAACCAAAATTCTGCAATATCTGACACACAGAAACCAGGAATCTCCCCTTTAGGAATAAAACAATGTTTTTTAAAAAATGGAAATTGATGACAAATGGCAGTGAGGAAGGGGAGCTTGATGTTCGGAAGGGGTAAGGAAAGCAGGGGGTGGAAGAAGAGCAAGCTCTGACCCTGATTAGTGGCTTGTGATGCCTCCGAGACGTTCACAGCCAGTTGTCCGCTGAAGGAATTCACGCCCATCATCCCTGCATGGACCGAGGTGTTAGCGAGAGCTGGGAGCTGGTTGTGGTTGCGGGGCACACTGTACAGGGCCTCTGCAATGTCAGCTGCTCTCTTCAGAATAATTTCCTGAAAAGACAAAGGGATATTCCTGTAGCAGAGCTGATCAGCCTCCCATTCCTACCATTTTGGAGTGCTCATTCTGTGCTAGGCACTGTGTTCAGGGCTTTCAGTCGCTCGCTTGAGCTTCTGTAACCCTGCCTGCAAGCTCTTGAGGTGAGTTCCATCATCAGCATGTGCATATGCCACATGGGGAGACTGAGGTTCAGAAAGCCAAGGCCTCACTGAAGGGCGCATGCCTATCTATGGCCACAGCTGAACTTCATAACTCCATGAGCTCTTGGAAAGTCCATCACAGTCAATATACAACAGAACCACAGGGTTTCCCTTGCCCCCAGTTAGCGCATAGGAACCTCGGGTGAGAGAGGGAGAGAAACAGAAGCTGCGAGCCATCTCTCTTGTTGGTGTTGAGCACAGGCTGTAGAAGACCACCTGGGTCCCTGAGCATTAGCGACATCTCATGTCCCTTGGATACTGAGTCAGGTGACACAGCAAAAGAGACATGGAAGGAATGAGCTGTCAGACTCAAAGTTTTCAACACAGTTTGAATCCCATGCATGGAGTTGCTCTGTAAAACAGAAGCACACACTACTCTTCAGGCTTTTTTATACTTTTTTTGGGAAGAGAAATTAAAACCCCTTTTTCCCTGTAAATTTGCTTGAAAACCTGAAATAAAGTAAGTCACCAATTATCAAGTACAAAAGAATAGCTTTAAATGGACCACCTTTTCTGGTAAGGAAAATGATTCAGTAAAAAAGGCAATAAAAGACATTCAAAAGAGAGAGGACTGAATAGCTGTGCCAAGTGTTGTGTCTGAATTACTCACACTCCTAACTCATTCACGTGGGGGTTGTATTTGTCATGCTTTCTCATACCACAAGGAGTCTGTGATCATGAATGGAATGTGAAAGTCCACCCAGGTTAGAGGCCCAGCGCACTCACCTGGTTGTTGTGTGGCATCCCATACAGTGCTTCCACCAGATCTGCAGCCCTTTTGAGTATTACTTCCTGTCAAGAGAAAAGCAGACACAGACCTCTGAGTGAAGGCACGCTACCTGTATCTTTTCACATGATCCTGTTCCAGCCCTTCCGGACGTACTTCTCTAAGGCTCTGCAATAAAGGCGGTAGCGTAGGGAACCCGAGATTGTTGTTAAATCATCAATTGATCCTTGTCCACATACACACTTAATTGAGCCAAAAGGTGAGCATTACTGGTACTGCAAGATAAAATACGCCACTCAACAGTCTGCTATGGCCACGAGAAGGCACTGATATGTTTATTGCAGAATACAATTCCCTGGTCATTTACTATATTACTACAATCGATGTCATTCAGTGCATGTTATGAATCCCTAAGATGTGTTTATTCTGCACTTAATTGCTTATTCCTGGAACCATGACCTTATCAGTCAGGTCATTTTCGAGGGGTTTCCAATCAATCTTCAGCCTCTAGAAGCATGTAGCATTAAACTTCTTTTGTTTATCTCCCTTGTATAGCAGAGTCATGATATAAGGGGTGATGTAGTAAACCCACATACCAAGGAAATGCACTGTTTGTCAAAGGCTCTTACAAAAGGATTCTCCTGTCCCCAGAAGACCCCTCTGCACCAATTTTCATGAGTGGCAGCATCTGTATCTTTCATAGCAATTCTTTTTTATTTCAGTGTTGTTTGTCATTTTCCCGATTTGCTCATTCGTTCTCCTTCTTAGACTGTTTATGCTCCGTTGCTCATTCCAGCTTAAGAAAAAAAAAGTCTATCTTTTCATTTAGGTGTGCTTCTATATTTAGTTTGCATGCGTTGTTCTAATAATACAGGATACTCTATAAAAGTGCATGACATGGGAAATTTTTTTTTCATTCTAACCAAAAGAAATAATTCTCTTTATTTTTCTCTAATTGCCTGTAGATTCATTTGCAGAATCTAGAATTGGAAAAGGAGGGCATATACAGGCTTGATGCATACAAAAATTGGAGCTTATTATTGAACAAAACCAAAGGGTATGATAATATTACCAGAGGGGATTTGCAGGAAAATACGTTTATCATATTTTGCTGTGGGTGAAGTTTCAAACAGAACTTCGACTGTAGATATTTTAAACAATAAATTTCTGTATGGAGATGCAGTGCTGTTAAATTTTCATATACTACAGATGCTGATCAGAAAATAGGGATATAATTGCATCCATTTTGCTGTCACCATAGCCTCTTCAAAAATCCTGAGCAACTCTTGAAATGACAAGCTTTTAGATACATATTAGCATTTTTCAATTTTAAATTCTCTGTAATATATGATAAAACAGTTGTCATACTGCAGTAACAACTTATGACATGTATAATGTCCTAAATTCAAAAATGAGATAGAGGGGTTTTCAGTTCTCAATAGATATTCATGCTTGCCTTAACCTGCTAGACCCTCTTATAAAACAGTATTTTTTATGTATGGAGTAGTGAAAAGCATTATATAATCAATGGAGTTTGAATCAATACATCTGAAATTATTTCTTTATTTGTAATGCAAGCTACAAGAGAGTTCACCACTTTTTGCTTGTGGTATTGTCTGACCATCGCAGTTAATAATTTACTATGGTATGGGCACACTAAACCCTATTCCCGGATCAAATTCAGCTTGTGCCGCTTTCTCTAAAACCTCATGGCTTTATCTGGCTCTTAGAAAAGATTAAAACAAAACAGGATTTAGTGAGTTTATTTGCTAAGATTTGACTTTTCTGGGTCTATGCTCATTTATTTCCTCAAATAAATATTTGAAGCTGGGCAGAGAAGGTATTTCTGTTTCTATCTTAGGAAAAAGAAACATGTCTCCTGCTTATCAAAAACATCATGATGTCAGTTTAAAGTTGAACTTAGGTACTTCATTCTTTTAACACTATAATTGGGGACTCAGAGCCCTCCAAATTTTTTTTTAGTGTTTGTTAAGTCTGAAAAACAAATCTGTGCAAATTATGTGTATTAATGTTATATATTTTAGGTGATAAAGTTTTTCAGTGACATAATCCACAGGTTTTTATTTCTCCTTATTTCAATACCCAGAGGTCTTGTCACTATTTAATCCTGTGGGAGTAAAACACATGAATCTAGTTTCTAAGTTGCATCTTTCTCTGATCTCCAATGCTATCCCTTTCATCTGCAATGCTGGCACATGTTTCATCCATTCACCACAGTGACACAGGTATATCCTTAGCACAGCAGCGTTTCAGGCCAGCAGTCTTAGATTTGAAAGGAGTGAACCTGGATTTTTTTTTTTCCTGGAAGTGATGCCCTTAAATGTTGTCTTGCCCATTTAAAAATGTCCTTCACTGCAGTATCAACTGTGGGGTTTAAGGGAGAGCTCGCATTTGGTTCAGCTTTGCCAGTGTGATTCAGCTTCTACTAGTTATTTCTGCAAATGGGAAGGAGAAAGGATATATCTGGGTCCTCTATGAGTTCATGCAATGGACCTGCAAGGTGCTTGGATTTCGGTGACCAGAAAATTGCTCTCACCTCCATGTCATTACGCTCCCAGTGAACTAGCCCCCAAGCGTGTTTGTGTTGGGGATCTAATATATTGCCTTTCAATCAGAGCTGAGAGCCACTGAACACACAGACAGAACATGACGAGCAGGTCAGGAAAGCAATAAAGATTTTACAGAGCTGTCCAAGGTGCTAAATTTACTCAATAATGGGTTTGGCACCATAGTGTTAACCTCTCATTTACTACCAGTTTGAGGGACTAAATTGAAGTAGCTGACTTCATTTACCTTGAAATGTATATTTTATGACATTATGTAAGTAGATTGAAAGGGCACTGCAGTTTTAACAATTTAAAGGCTAAAGCATGTTTAAGATGAAACTTGAATATTTATTGTATATTGCACTTAAAGTATATAGAATGTTAAAATGTATTGATTAAATTTGTAAAAGGCATTATAAAAATGACAGGTAGTAGAAAAGATGTATGCCTTTTAAAATCAAATTGGTAGTGTATGCTATCTCTTCTGTGGTCACAAGTGTAATTTTTTTGCAGTTTTATATGGTAATTTGAAAAATCTGTAATTTTACATTAGGAAATGATTGAGTCTGGGATGTTAAAAAAAAAAAGAAATTTCCCATAAGGAGAAGAGCTGGATATTTCATATAATCTATTGTCTCTGAAATTATTTCTAAAGTCTTATTTTTTGTGGCATTAGGAGAGAGCATGGTATAAGAATCCTTCACTTTTAATACGCAATTTTAATATTTCTGAAAGGAAAGAGCACTTGACTAGTACTGATATCTAATTTTTCCAGGCATTTATTTGTCAGGAGAGATTTTCTCTTCTTTTCATAATGTTTAAAACGTGTTCCTGCTTGCAGTTTCAAACACAAGAGTAGAGATTAGACTTTTCCAAGATAATTAATCCTATCCTCAGATTTTTAAAAAAATTTCACTTGGGAGTTAAAAAGATAAATAGTTGTATCCTAAATTTTGAAAAGCCCCAGAGTCTCCTTGTAGAGATAATTCTTGTTCTCCAATCTACATTCTGAGTGAGACTTTTTCTTTCTATTGCCTTGGAATTCTTCTCTTGAGGAAACCAAAAATATTTACTCCTTAAAACAACTGTCCACTATTCTATTTCCTCTCATAATCATAACCTAGCTTTCCTTGTCTTCCTATAACCATCTGTAAATGATTCATATGACTGGGGGAGTCTGCAGACAAAAAAGCAGATATGTTATACTAAGTTATTTAGAATCTATGAAAATACCAGGGAGACTCAAGGCAGGGGTGAGGGGAAGTTCTAAGAGATAGTTCAGGTGTAACTCAGGACTTGGAAGCTCATAATTAAAAAGATAAATGGACTAAAAACACAAAGAGAAGACTTGGCTTTACTTTTTATGCTACAACCAGTCCATCAGCTAACAACTTCTGAGGTTCTTGCTGCCCCAGTTGTCACATGTGGACACTATTCCTTAGTAACTTTCAAGGCACAGTTTCTACTATCACTGAGCTAGTTTTATATGATGACAAAAGACCCCCACCCCACCCCATCATCTGGCCTTACCCTCTTTGGCCAACCCTCTCTCCCTGTGCATCTGAACAACTGTTCTGTTCCAGTCTGCTGAGTCCTCCCCAGTACAGAAGCAAAAAGCCTGGCTTCTTACTGTCTTCCTATCTTCATTGGTTTTGTCTTTCCTTGTTTCACATGCTGCCTTCAGTTTGTGCTCATTTAAAATGCCTCCTAATCCTATGAAGACTAGTACTTAATATGGCGGTGTCAGTATGGTAATGAAAGAGAACTGTCATTTATTGAAAGTGGCATGTGCACACATCCAATCTTCAAAGAGAGCCACTTAAGGTATTATTCATATGGCCATTTGGCAGATGAAGAAACAGAGTCGGAGATGGCAGCTCACTTCCCTCAAATGTATATAGCTGAGGAGTGACTAAACTGGGATTCAAATTCAAGCTTGTAAGACAAAACCCAAACTCTTGGCAATTTGACTACACAATCAGAAATAATTCCACCATTACTGATACCCCAGCTCCCAATCTCTCTTATTTCTCTGAAAAATAGTGTTGGCCATCTATATCAACCAGCAGCACAGCACAGAAATGTGCTAGTGTTTGCTCTCCACAGCTGGACTCTTTGAGGCCATGCATATGTCTTAGTCACCTTCTCTTAGCCACTCGCACCATGTTTAGCAGAACACAGACCTTGAGAAATTCTTGAGTTTATTCTAAGATACAGTCATTGATTTTTAAAAGCACATACCCAATTTATATGAAAAGACCAATCTATGTATTTTTTATATATTATAAAAACAGAATTTGGTGTTCCATTTGGCTCCAGATTTTGTAATCCAAATTCCCAAAGGTCAAGTTTTGATCACTTTTTCTTAATG
The DNA here is from genome assembly GCF_964237555.1 of Oryctolagus cuniculus. NCBI lineage: Eukaryota > Metazoa > Chordata > Mammalia > Lagomorpha > Leporidae > Oryctolagus > Oryctolagus cuniculus. The sequence continues at coordinate 45,625,170 of NC_091437.1, forward strand.
TCACTTTTTCAAATAAATTTGCTTTCACTCCTGCTGTCTGGTGCTTGCATTTTAATTTTGTGATTAATATCATGAATCATGTCTAATACAGACATTATCTCAAGTTATAGGCTGCTAGCAACATGAGGTTTGTCTTGAGGTACATCAGTCTTTTAATAAATGGGCCCTTGGAAATACTTAGGTATTTGCACATTCACAGAAATCCACCTTGGGAACCAGAAATATCCCATCAAATATGCTGATAAACCTAACTCATCATTCTTTCTGTTTCATGGCAGTAAAACCTCAGAGGATTACTCACCAGCCATGGGAGGCTTCTCTTAAGTGTCTGGCCTCAAATATGTAGCTATTAAGCTCATATTCACTGACCACATCTAGCCTTCAAGGATAAAGGGGGATGTTGTCTAACTGACAAATATGAACTCATTTGTAATCCCAATTCAGTGTTTTGAGTAATTCAAACCAAAATGAACACGTGAAAAGGCCTAAACTTTTAGTTCATAGCACCTATTAGCCATCTCATAAAGCCAATGGGTACCGACTTACAATACAACATTAGTAGTCACGGTTCAGACATAAATTTTGACACTCTGGGAACACTCCCTTAAAATTAAAGCTCAGGGTCCCTTCAGTAATCTGGTGGGACAATCTGAGGTTGGCTTATGCTTGCCCAAAGTGGGTACTAGTCGGCAAACTCAAAAGGCTTCCATAGCCTTGGCAACTCATGACAAGAGCCTAGGGTGATTACTGACACCATAAACAAGAGTGTCAATTTGTTATGTCAACAACAGGAGTCACTGTGCATTTACTCCTCATGTAGGATCTCTGTCCTTAATGTGTTGTCCAATGTGAATTAATGCTATAACTAGTACTCAAATAGTATTTTACACTTTGTGTTTCTGTGTGGGTGCAAACCGTTGAAATCTTTACTTAATATATACTAAACTGATCTTCTGTATATAAAGATAATTGAAAATGAATCTTGATGTGAATGGAATGGGAGAGGGAGCGGGAGATGGGAGGGTTGCGGGTGGGAGGGAAGTTATGGGGGGGGCAGTGTAATTCATAAGCTGTACTTTGGAAATTTATATTTGTTAAATAAAAGTTTAAAAAAGACAAAAAAAAGTATACTAGTGTTTGGAAGGAAGAATAAAACAAGATAAACTACAAGCATCAAATGATAAAAGCCAAGTTGAGTTGAATGATTCCTAGGAAAGAAGGACACTACTTTTCTGTCACTGTGCATGGAGCCTTGACACTCATTGATCATCAACTACTTTGCTTTGTTAGGGATTCAAGGTGTAACGGGCCAAGTAGCAGCAAGATAAAGTGCAGTGGCAAAATCACTCCCGATTTAGAGATGATAGCCTCTGTTAATGAAGTCACCAATGATGTCACTGGACTTTTCACTCCATGGTAAGCTATGGAGTCTAGATTTGGAAGCATGCATTCAAGTCACTGGCCTTAAGTTTTGGCTCTCTCCCTACTTGTTTCTGAAGGGCTAGGTGACAAACTGATTGGAAATCCTGAATGATGAAAAATTGATTCAAAGTTTCTCTCAGCCCATTTCCTGCAGAGCTGGGTGTACAATGCAATAAATATTTGTTGTACTGAGATGCATTTCTGTGGAGAATAAACTTCCTTTGTTTATTCAGCCAGATGGAAAATTCCACAATGGTAGACTTTGCATTCTGAAAAATCAGGATAATGAGGGCAGTGAGAGAAAGAGTAAAACAAACCAAAGTAACACTTGGGCACTGTTTAGTTTCCAATCCTCTGAGACATTCCTTAAATTTTTCATTTTTCTTGTAATATGAACTTCTTGAAATAGAGCTTACAGCCAATCATTAGAAGCCTTTAGTGTCACACTTTAAATACTCTTTACTCAGAGGCCCTATGACTGAGAAGAGTCACTTACACTTACCATGGATATAATTAAACATGTTTCTGTTGAAAGGGGCAATCTCATTATGGCTAAGGACCACTTTAGAGTAAATTGAAATGGAAAGGAGCAGCAGAGAGGAGGTGTAGGTAGCAAGTGGTTATTTCCAGGGAGGCATAAAATGCCAAATGTGTAACAATTATATTTTACAATCCTGTATTCTAAAGACTTCATAGCATTTTTATTATATAAGAAGATTCTGCTGAAACTGACTGCTCTATAGAACATTCTAATGCAATCCTGTTGCCCATATTCTTTCGAGAGCCATAAAATTCAAACCACAATCAGAATCGTCAGAAATTCCAGAGGAAGGCAACTAAATATATTGATAGTGTCGTCTGCAATTAATATGAGAGGCAACACATCAAAAGTCTCCTATCCCAGAGAAAATACAGGGAAGATTTCTAATCCTACTTTAACTTGCATTTACATGATAGCCCTCTCACTTCTCAAACTTATTACCATAGACCATCAAGTAGCAAGGCTAGAGACCTACCATAAAGTTTTTGCTTCTGTTGCAAACATGGTGTAGGAGACTTCTGTATGAAATTAAAGTAAGTTGTAAGCTAACCCAGCTATATCCACATAAGACATACTAACTGACATGATTGACTTTTACAGTGGAAAGGAAAAAAGCTGTTTTCCAACAGCTGTTATTGCCTCCATGAAAAAAAAAATCAATGAAAGTGAAATGAACAAGAGATTTTGTCTGAGTTGCAGTTAATACCACTGAAGAGCTATGGATATTAAAAGGTCAACAAATAAATTAGCCAGAGTGTTATGAAATGAATGATTTGGCTTATAATTTTATTGAGTGAAAATTGTTCGCTGCCTATTAGACCAGGTAATTTTTATCTGGTTCCTCAATTACTGTTCCGTAAGCAATAATACAGTTGTGAGAGCTGCTGGTTCGATCGCATGACCTCTGAGAAGCTGGCCAGGACAGCCGACTTTACTATGATGGATAACTAAGCATGGTTTCCATGAGGTGCCAAGCCTCCCTTTCCTGCATACATAAAAGAAACATTACAGCCTAATTCGCTTTACCAAAATGTTCAACTTTTCAAGTGTCAGCAGTTAAGTATAAATGGTGAAACCAGGTATTCCTGAGAAGAGTTATGACAATGGCTCCCCCCACCCCGGCCCCCACCGCCCCTTTGTGGTCTCCTGGCATTCTCTTCTAAATGGTGTCATGGTAATTGGTGAATGGCAGCCTGCAGTGCTTCCCGCCACAAACACAGTGAAAAATGGTGTCTGCACCCTTGTGAATATGACCTGCTCAGAGGTACAGAGCTGACCCTGGCAACCTCTGGCCAGCTCTTCTTCTTCCAATTCATTGTACTGGTTTAAGACCAGCGCTCTGGGTTAGGTCCTGCTGTGTGGCCTCGGAAATCGACTTTCTGATCAGGATAAAAGCCTCTGCTGAAACAGAAAGCTCTGGACAGAGGTGCCTTTTTCAGGGGTAGGTTGTAAAGTCAGCACATGAAACAAAAACTGCTTAGAGTCAAAATTAGCCTTGAACATCTTCTAAGTCACCTTTAAGTCACCAAGGCCTGGGCTTTTAGAAACACACAAAAAGGCCCAAAATTAACTACTTCTGTTTCTTTTTGTCTTTTGTCTGTGGCTTCCCCTTCCCCAGGGCAAGGCAGAATAAATATCTAGGTTGAAAGTAAAAATTCCACTGAGCCGACAAAGAGACACGCTTGTCATCTCTATACATGTGTGTCTATGTATGTGAATGCCCAAATGTATGTGTGTATTTTTATTTCTGGACATGTGTTATACACTTAAACCTGAGTACATGATATGTGTCTATGCTAAGCTATGCTGTGTTTTAAGGATATCTAAGGAAGATAAAATTATAGTGGGTTTTTGCTACTTACATTGCTGAACATCTTTGGTTATTATAAATATTTCCAGATGAAGGATACGTGTAAGTGATGATACCCGTGGCTTTATGTAGGATCATGAGTATAAATGCAACTAGAACCCACTACCTCAAGACTGCTGTGGCTCAGTACTTATCAGGCCAGCGCTGAAGTGAAGTCTTACTAAAAACAGTGTGCAAGGTTTAAATCTCCTTGCATCTCTGTTTAAGAAGAGGATACTGTGTGTTGGGAGAAAGAGATGAGATTACCCCCTGTTCCTTCCATTCGTCTTAAACTAATGAGTAATTCAATTCAGTGTCCCTGTATGCGGGGTATGATATGAAGTAACTTAACTTAGTCTTCCCCTTCAAGATGTCAGTGCTGAAAAAGAACTTGAAGGAGTTCCAGAACTCAGCTCTTGGACAACTGTTATGACAAGTCACTACCACAATGACTCTGCAGCTAAAGAGAAGAAGAATATTCTCCATGGTCTGTGTGTTTTTAACTCTTGCTGCCATATTGGCTCAGCTCAGCCATTTGTGAGCCAACCTCATCCTACAGCACCTCACTCTCTAGCCAAGCTTGATGGACTTTAAATGCTGGTTTGCAAAACTTCTTTTGGCTTTTTATTTTAAGTTCTATTTACTTATTTTCATTGTATTTGAAATGGAGAGAGACAGACAGAGAGAAAGAAATTTCCTTCCATCTGCTGGTTCATTCCCCAAGTGTATCCAACACTCAGAACCCAATCTGGGTTTCCCACGTGAGTGACAGAGACCAAAGAATATGAAACAACATCTGATGCCTCCCAGGATGTGCACTAGTATGAACGCAGATCAGAAGACAGCAAAGACTCAAGCTAATCACTCCCATATGGGATATGGATTTCCAGAGGTATTGTAACCACTGCACCCAATGTCCAGCCCTGCCTTTTTTCTTCAAATCCCTTTTTCTTAATTCCAAGAGCCAGGACACACCAATATTGGTTCAAGATCTAGAATCCAATAGAATTGGCTCAAATCCATGCTCTGCCAAGTCTTACCAGTCTCCATGCATACCTTTGTTTCCTCATCTGTAAAAAGGGCTAACGTCAGCACCAGGTTCAGCAGATGAGGAGTTTTCAAAAAGTTTGTGGAATATGCATATTATGAAAAAATCATGGATTTTTAAAGTTTTAGCAACAAAATAAACACTGTTAATCCAGTTTTCCATACACTGTTTGAAGTGCTTCTGCATGTAGCTAATGTTTGTCAAGCAATAGCCAGAATTCCCACCTATTTTCCGGAGAACTTTGCAAAATAGATGCATTCTCCCAGTTAATGTACACTGCATGTCTAAGGTGCTTGCTGGAGAGGCAAGCCTAGCTGGAAAATGCTTTCCAAGATTCTGAAAAGACAAAAGGTGAGGCAGAAACCTCTGTTTTACCAGCTGTGTAGGCTTCAGCAGGTTACTTACGCTCTTTGAGCCTCAGCTCCCTCGTCTCTAAAATGGGCATGACACAGTACTAACAAGCAGCATAACACTGCTATATAAATCAGTTAAAGAAAATATTATTATAAAAAATGGTGCTTTCTTGGGACTTTTAAATGAAGCTGTAATCTCTCCAGAAAAATTTTATGTGTATGTATACACTTGCAACACACACACACACACACACACAAATGGATTCTACATATAATTTCAGATCTAGGCTCAACTCCCCTGATAACATAATTGTAAGGAATCAGAAATACCAAGCTCCTAAACTGAGCACATGATCAAAATGGAAAAATGCAACTTGCCTATACGTTTTCTGGCAGATGTAGAGGAGGGAGAAGAAAATGGATTGCATTGCATAGTTTGCTTTTCTGGACACCCACTGAAGCGTGTTTTTCTGAGAGTTGAAGATATCATAAGATTTGTACTTGCTGCTGCGTCTTTCTTTGGAGTAGGGTCACTGTGGTTTTTGCATGTAATGTTAATAGAGTATCCTTAAATTTAAAAAGTAAATAAATAAATAAGGAGAGAGCGAGTGAGTGAGAAAAGCCACTGTCCCAGTGTGGAAGACAAAGATGTAGGGCTTCTCTTTACCCTTTTCTGCAAAGAGGCAATGTGGTTAAGCAAAGATTTCTTATTTGTATTTTCACTGATGCAACTGCAGGTTTTGAATTACTGATAGTCTTTGCATAAAGACTAAAACAATAAAAGCATAATTAGAATACATTGTATACAGCCCATTCCAGTTTTATTTTGCCCCAGCTCTGTATTTATGATAAATCACTAAACATGAACACTCTTTAGGGAGGGTGGTTTTAGGTCTCATCTCTCCACTGAGCAAAAACAGTGCCTGTGACTAGAGTCTGAATTTCAATTTTGCAAGTGTACAGTTGAAGTGAATAATATTTGGCACAATACAGTGTACAACTGAGCCACTAAATGGCTGATTTACTAAATTATTATTAGATGAGCCCTTGCTGTTCCAAATGAAAGTGCAGCCACTGTCTTCCTTCATGGAGTGTTCAAATTGTTCTGTGTTTAAATATTCAGCATGAGGCTAATGCGAACTGATGAACTGAGACTATAAACATTCACTTTCAATACAGATAGAGCGACAGAGATGCAGCATATCATGTGGCCTGCGGAGGTGAAAATGATTTATACTTAAGGATGTTGCTGCCTACTTCCATCACTTTAAGGTACTCTTAATTAGCCTCATGTTTGAAATGACTAATTCCCATATACAGGAAGAGCAGCTTCATGGAGACAGATTTTCTCATGCCAACAAGGAAGAAGCTACCCCGAGGATATGCTGCCTCTAGAGTTCTGAACCGTAAGTTTTTATTCATGGTGGGCTACACAGCACCAGCAGAGCAGGGCGTGTCTGCCAAAGCAACTGGGGCATTTGAAATTCAATGTTGAGGTTTTCCAACCTACCCAAAGGGTCTATAGTCTAGCCTTCCTACAATCCATCCTCATAAAGTCCTACCTCTTTACAACCCAACTCTGCTTTTGGGCCACACTGGTACTCGCTCCCCACCCCCGAGCTCTCTAACTTCTTTACTGACACCTGCTGGAATGAACAACAACCCTTTGCTCCTTGGACAAATACAACCCCTCCTGTTTGTTCCCCTTGGAGGGCAGTTATAGGGAAGCACTTAAAAAACTGTGATCACTTACAGTAGATTAGAATTTTTTATTGGTGCCGTGTTGCCATAACAACATGAAGACAGCAGATGACTTAAGCTAGGCTTGCAAAGCAAAAGGCTGCTCATCTGGCAGTTAAAATGAATACAGTTCATTTCACAAGTTTCCCATATGGACTCTTAGTGTATGGTAATGAGGAGACCATATGGTGAGAGAAAATGCACTGAGAACAATTGGGTTCCACTGGCTGAGTGGGAAGCTGGGAGAGAAAACCTGGGTGAGAAATTCTGGCGTGCTCTCTGGGTTCAAGGTTTGGCTGAGGTTTATTTGGGGTGGTTGTTTTCCAGAGTGGTTTTGAGTTTCCTAATCCATTCCTTAATATGTCGTCTGTGCAAAATGACAAACATCTTGCAAATTTTGCAATATCATTCATCACAAACTGTCAGCAGTGTTTGCAAATCTGACTTGCAAGATCTTTTAAATGTGTTGTTCTTAAAAGGCAACAGTACCAAGTTTTTAGACAAAGTGCAGGAAAATTTAAGCACTTCTGACAAGCAGAAACATTAACAGTAATCATTTTAAAAACACTCACATCTTTTGCCTGCATGTTTAGCTGTAAATAATGCTAGAATGTATAAAAGCTTTAAAGTAAAAATGTAATAAATACTTTTTATTATATTTCATAAAGAATAACAAATGCTTCCAGCCTGTGTCTAGGTTACATATACACGCAAACATATAGAGATGGATAGCTCCCATTCATAGCACTAACCAGATTGGAAACCTGGGTGGACAGCTTGAACAAGACTCTAAAGTCAATTCTGTACTATACATGCTTCATAAAAGATGAATATAAATGCATTAGTTAGACACGGTGAGCTAAATTAGAAGGTCAGGCAGGGCTGGGAGGGCTGAAAAATCACACAACCAATGAGTGTAATTACTCTTTTTTAAGTCTATTAAGTGGTGTTGCTCTATCAAGGCTCAGGGGTATAGGACATGAAGAACAAGATAAAGTAATGTGTATTTATTACTCCCACTGGATCAATTTACCAGATATTTTCAGCTCCATAAAGCAAAATACACAAATGCAGCCTTTGTTACTTTTGTCAAACTGCTTTATTTTCACTAAAAGAGACTGGCTCTTAGAGAAAAATCCACATTTACCCTGTGGAGATCCCCATCCCAGACCTCTCGGTGGATTGAATGAGACAAAGTTGTTGAGAATGCGAGGAGGAAGGCGCTTGGTGTCTACTAGGGAGAGAATAGAGAACCTAAACACCTCAAGGCAAAATGATTCAGGTTTTCAGAGCTGAAGGAAAAGTGGGAACTTCATGTGGTGGAAATAGTGAGGTACTGAGCCCAAGAACCTGGGTTTGAATCTTGCTTTTCCCACTTGCTAGCTGTGATGTCCTGGCAAGTCACCAGACCCCTGTGTGCTCTGACTCCTCATCTGTGAAATGGGGTATACTCACTGCACGGGGATTGCTGGTCCCCTTTTACTGCAGTCTCTGAATCACAGGAAAGCCACTTTGCATAAATTATCTCAGTAATGCCTAACAGTGCTGAGGGACAGTTACTTTACAGAAGAGAAATCTGAGGCTTGGGAGGTGGAATTGTGTGCACCAAGCAGTGGATTTGGTTTCCAAAATCCACATCTGTCTGCCTTGAGAGGATCACTCTTTTGGCCTCTATGCTCTTCAAAAGCCCTGGTCATGCTGTACCGGGCTCCCAGTAAGCATGAAGTCAACACTGCCTTGTTCTCCAAGAGTCACAGCCAACACACAGAATGCCCATTCAGCTTGGGGCCTGTTCTAACCACAGGCAAGCTAGCACGCTCCTGAGGACAACTGACAAACTGAAAGAGAATGGAGATACCTCTGGCCTGCAAAGCAGAGACAGCCCTTTGCTCAATGCTTCTGGATTGCATCACTGCAGCTGCCAGCACCTCCAAGTTTCTGGTTGACCACACCACAGTCCCCTTCACCCTCACCTCTACATTGTAACAAAATCCAACCTTGACCCCAAAGTCAGACACGTGCTCCTCCCCCTCATGTCCGGATCCAAGAGAGGAAGACAAGTCTGTGTGAAACAGAACAGAATGCTGTGATTTAAAAAACCTTAGCTTTCCTTTCTCCGTGTGCACATGAAAAAGGAAACCAAGAAAAACATCTGGGGTTAGCATAATTACAGTATTTTAAATTTGTGTGTCCAGCAACTATCAATGATGGTGACTTTCAGGGACAACATAATTTACAAAGGATTCTGTTTGCTCCTGTTTTCCCATTTGGTAAATGGGAATGATGTCTGTTTTCCTGACTTCTCTCACAAGAGGGGCTCCAATAAAACAAAGCCTCTCCAAGTTCTTTGAAAAAGCACAAGCCTGTATACAAAGGCATATTATTATGGAAAGCTGTCTGCTAGGTCTTTGGAGCAGTTCCATTTGACAGAATATGTGGGTGGTTGCATGAATCTAGCATTGTCTATTCACAAACACATGGATTTAATAAAGTGGAGTTTGTTTTTTAAGGTGTGTGGTCCACAGCTCATTGAAACACTCCTGTTTGACAAACACTGACCATGATTCTAAGAAAGGCGGAGCCCACTTTTATCCCCCTAACAATGGACAGCAGGAGTATAAATCTCCCCAGTCCACAGGAATACCTTGTGCTGGCTCCATCCGCCACTTCCTGACTCTGCCCTTGAACTCTTGCTCCACCTTAACATCCAGAGCCAAGAGGACAGCCACTCCACTCTGAGTCACACGGAGAGCTTCCTGGGGTGGGCTGCAGGCACAGCCCTTGCATGGTCAAGTAGCTAGATGCAAGCTGTGGAGTGTTTCCTTAACACACACATCCATTGTGTCCTTGATTACTCTTCCCAAACTCAGGAAAAAAAAGGGCTGAGAATTTCACCATCGGGCCACCAGGGACAAAGTGACACGTGCCTATGCTATTTGTTCAACATTTCTGAACATAACATGCAACTCTAAAAAATTATCTTGATAGTAAATACACAGTTTTGAACCCCATATTCCTATTTCTCTTTTCCTTATAAATAAGAGAAGCACTGACTTCCTTCTTCAGACTGTAACCCTTAAATCCAATTTATCTTCTATTTTTCCAGTAATTTTTTTTAAGATTGTTAATCATGGACCAGTTACTATGTGGCCAGACCCATGGAATTACTTCTCTGTATCCTTACATAATCCCTATGAGAACACCATGATTATTAGCCCCATTATATAAAGGAAGAAACTGAGGTAATAATTTGAATCACATACTCCACTGCTCATCAGGATTTGGATTTTCTGCTCTGCAACAACTGCAGGGGATAGCCTTCAGAAGTAAGGGTCTCATTCTCAAATAATCACAGCCACCTTTATGTCGAGTATTAAATAAGTGATTAAAATGGCAATTTGACATGGCAGAAGATATCACCATTTGCATTTGACAGATAGGAAAATTGAGGAATAGAGAAATCATTTTGACCTAGGTTCCACAGCTGGTTAAGTGGCCAGTGTCTGAATTCCACCTTGTCGAGTCTCACTCTCCAGTCTGTGCCCTCAACTCTTACAACAACAGGCCTTGCAGATCAAATATTAAGTCGATTACTCAATAGAAAGTGAAGGCACTCCCAAAATTGGGCCGATATTGAAGAATCTGGCAATGTATCTGTGCCTCTGTTTCACCATCAAGACAGCTAATCAACTGACCATTATGTAGACACACATCATTTATGTCATTGTGCTGTATGATTATCAAATTGTCCCATAAGAAATATCTGGAAGCTATATTCTTCCTAGACAGAGGGACCAAAAGGGAAACTTTCTTATGGAATACCTGCACTATGGAAGGGGACCTCCATTCACGATGGTAGCTCTTTTTTTTTTTTTTTCATTGCTCAAAAAGAATAAAGGTGGAAGTTGGAAGATGAGAACTTTTTCCAAGACAAGGGTATAAACATATGGACTCTCCTATGATCCATTCCTCAGGAGAAATGGTTTCAAGAAATTTTTACCAAAGTGAACAACATTTTCATCCAATGAAGCTGAAGGTTCAGACCAAAGGTTTGGTGGTTCTTCCCTTGAGGCCAAGGTACTGGACAGAGGTCTTTGCTTGTCATGGTCCTTCCTCTCTTGCCATCTCCCCACCCCTTCTCACCTGTGCACTGACCCCAGGGGTAGCTCTACGTTGGACAGGACCTGCTCTGACAGGTGACTGTGTCTACAAGTATAGCCAGCACACAGCTAAGATTTGGTGATAAGCTGATGCGCCAAGGAGGTTCCCTGAGATAAGAAGGATGCCAATTTTGTTTGTCTAAGTGTTTTTATGAGGCTCCATGGACCTAGATATGATGTATCTCTAGACTTACTATTGCAAGGAAAGAACGTCTCAAGTACTCATTTCACTGCATGGAGAATGAAATCTCATTGTGTTGTCAGTAAACAGTGAACAGGAATTTGACTAATTCTGTACTTGAACCTTTTTAGCATTTAACTGTTCTCTCCTCTGAGTCCTCACAGAAGTTGGTAGTGCTTTGGCTAAATAGATGTATCGTTTTAGGTTTTTGATTAGTTGTGCTTGGCAATGTGTCCCATGCAAGACCAAATGCCTCAGACACAGAGAGGAATGTCCCAAGCTTTCCCATCAGGTACAGAAGAATAATAAAGGTCAATTTCTTGACTGGCAATTAATTGATGCATAACATATATTACTTAATTTTGAATTTTTGTTTCATTTCTCACATTCTTGAACTGTGTTTCCCAAATAGTCTCTTTCATACTATCTCATTTTCCCAGACTCAAGATCTCCCAATACATTTTCTCTGGCTGTTCTTGTCTAGTCAGGGGTAAGTAGGGATTCTCCTATAGATATTGATGTTCTTTTTTTCTTGTGAGAATTAGTAGAATTAGTAGGATGTAGTGATTAAATAGCCCAGATCCTGGGGCCAACCTGTAAAGTTTGGAACTTCATGTAGCAATTTACATGCTGTATGATCTGGGCAAATTAATCTCTCTTTGTTTCATTATTTTCTTCCCTACAATAGGACTGATAACAGTAGCCCAGAGGGCTACTGAGAAAATAAAATGGCATAAAATATATAAAAGTAACCACAGTGTTGACTGGCACCTATGTGTTTGCAACTTTTATGAGTGCTTACCTTATAGTACTAAACACAAATGCACAAAAGTACGAGTTGCTTATCAATGAACTAATTGTATCAGCACCAGATTTTCTCCGCCAATCTCTCAAGTCCAAGTTTTCAGAGACCATAACTCAAAAAAGAAGTGTTCTGACCTTTGGTAAACGCTCAGGGTCTCCAGGGTGCCGGGGAATGACCTTCTGTAACCTCTGGAAACCATAATCAATGGTGGGTTCGTTGAGCGCTGCAATGAAGAAATCACACCATTAGAACATTTTTAGAAAATAAAGCTGATTTTGTGAGTTGTAATACTGATGGTGAAGATATAACTTGAAAATCCAAACTTTAGTGGAGACTTCTGAAATGATCATATGAATATTATCTTTGTTGAACATTTACGGCATCTACTTCTGTTTGCCACAGAGGAGAGTGACTTGCCCAAAAGAACAGTAGTAGTAGGTCTTGAACACCATTTCTCTGGACAAATGCCACATTCCTTATATGATCATAAATAGAAAATAAAATGGTATTTGATAGGAGCTTTTTAGAATTCACTTTATTTTAGAGCTCAGGCAAAAACATTCAAGGCTTCTGAGGGGTATATACACATTATAAACAGTACAGAAATTAAAAGTATCTGCTTAACTAAAAATCCCCAGTATGTGTCAAAGAATACAATTATTTCAGTGCCTTCTATGCAAATAAGCCTGAAAGATGAGGGTGAGGGGCAGAGGAAAATGGATAGGAGTAGGCCTTCTAGGTATAGAAAACCTTGAAAAGAATCTGCAAATAGATGGGGATTGAGTATGTTTGTGACTCAAAACCCTCACAACTAAAACAGTAGGCCCATTTGCCAACACTGGTAAATAAAAACATGCCAACTGCATTTTTCTAAGTGTTGTTTCACCAACAGAGAGAGAGAGAGAGAGAGAGAGACAGACAGACAGACAGACCAACCAATCTCTGTGGAGTACTACCTTAGACAACTGAAATCTCCAAGAATAATTCTTAAGGACATTTTTAGTAAGGCTCAGTCTTTATTACCATTTGAAAGCAATGGGCCTGCTGTCCCTATATCCACTATACAATCTTAAAAATATGCTTAAACAAAATTTAAGTGGACTCTTGTCTATTATACTCAAAATTCCTCCTTGGTGTATGAACTATCTCCAGCCCATTTCACCTGAAAACATGGAAACAATGGCAACTCAGTCCTTTACCCATATCTTCCACATTCTCTGAGTAATGGATAGGTGAGTATTTTTTAAATTTCTTAGTTCATTTTTTTCTTTTCTGGTATAAGCAAAGTTTCAACCACATATCTTCCCTACACTGAATAAAAAGATAGTCTTTGTAGGTCTGACATTCAGCTATACATTAGAAAACAAGTTGCCACATGCTTTCCTTAAAATCCATTTCCATTAACCTAAATTTTAAAAGTAAGATTCATACTACTGCTAACTTTAAAAAACTGTATTAAATTCAAATAGGTCCCAAGGCTAATGGAAGCAATTTGTATACCAACCCAAACTGACTGGCCCACTTTTCAAAATACAGGTATGATAATCTTGTGGTTTTAAAAGGACATTTAAATTGAAAGACTGTGAATTTAGTACATAATTATACCAATAGAACCCTTTAACTTGTCAACTTGTAAATCTAAAAGGCTATCAATCATTTCTAAAGAGGAAATAAACCTTAAAATTCCTTGATTGACAGTGCTTACTTTTTATGTAAGAGAGAAAAAAAAAAGGCAGGGGAAAAAAAAAAGGCTACATAAGTGGCCAGAAATCCATTTACAAAAGTACATTGTTTTACATAGGTGAGTAAAAAGCCAATAATTACACCTCCAAAAGACACATAAATCAGAGTAAGTACTTTTTCCTCACTTGTATATTTTAAGTTAGAGTGAACTTCAGATAACTTTTTATTAAAAAGATTTCCTCCAAAATGCAATGCTTATTGAAGTTGTTAATCGAGTACCATTTTCATTTAGGATAATGTAACCATTTTGGCAAATATGAGATTCTGTCAACCCTCCCCACTTTCCTAACAGTAAACTAGCATTCAGTCTCTTGTGGAAATTAACTAAAATTACACCCAGGTATACCAAACCTCGCTATACTAGTGTATTAGTTAAGGCACAATATTTATTATTCTTCCCATTTTATGAATTACTTTCTACACCCTTGAGAAGACTTTTCTTAAAGTAGTCTTGTAGAGGAAAAAGTAAACCTATTTCTGCAGGGAAGTTCTTACTCATAAAATCCATAGTATTTAATCAAGGAATGCATGAGGGGAAGGAATGAGAACTCAGGTTTCAGGTATTTATCCTATCTATGCCCCACCTACAATGCTAATTGCCAACAAAAATGTTTAACCATCAATTGCAGCTTTAGACAATTAAAGGTATCATTTCAATACATGGCAATATAATTTAGCATCCAGAAAATTCAAATTTTTGGTTTTAGTTTTCAATCTATCACCAATAAAATTTGAATTGTTGACTCACCCCTTTCACATTTGCATAATGAAGTCCTATTGTGTCTAAAAACCTGTGGTTATTAATTGAATGACTATCTAATGTATTAGAGGGGAAGATGTGATGTTCTGGCAATATGGCCAACTCACAGCAGAATGACGGACACCTAATATCAGTAATTAAAAGAACCAATTCAAATATCCTATGGAACTAATAGCTAAAGAGCTGAGGAAAAGTCATTCTGCTGTCACAGAGTATAGCTGAATTAGACATATTATACTCATTATTCAAAGAAAAATAAGCAACTGCTCCATGAAAGTATACTGCAGGGAGAAATATTTAAAATTCTGAGGTAAAGGCTTTTATTTTCCATGACTTTATGTGTTGTTCTATGCTCACATTTTTAAATGTGTTAACCTGCTTTCAATGGAAGCACTGAATATTACAATGCAATAGTCCAGGGCTATAGGCCAAGTTAACATGAAACATCCTAAATTCAAAGGAACCTGATTTCTCTGATTTCATTAATTAGATGAAAAGAATTAAGCCAATTACTGAATGAGAGGGGGAATCTGTTAAAGAGCCCCACTTAAACACATACTACATGCACCACAAAAAAAGGAAAAAAAAACCTTCTGAAAACATTAAATACCTGGGAAGGAGAATGGTTACATTATGGCAAACCTATGGAATAGAATATGAGGCAGTCCTCAAAGCAATGTCAAAATAAAAATAGTATTTACTAAGATATAATATATTGCTAGGTTAAAAGCAATTACAGGGACACATGCAGAATATGATTACTTTTTTAAAAAAATAAACGAGTGTAGCATAGGATAAATGTGTATTTTGCTTAAATGGACAAACAGTAGTTATTACTTAGCAGTGGGTCTTACATTGCTTTTCTTCCCCTCTTTGTGCTATGCATTTTCTAAGCTCCCCACAAAGAGCATATATTACTTTTATAATCAGAAAAAAAGCTTAAGAGCAGGAGATTGTTGCTAAGATGGAATTTGACCTGCTTGTATAAAGTAATGACATAAGAAACTATGCCTTAAAAGGGGTCTGTATACCTTTTAATAACCTTGCATAGGTTATTACCGACCATAAGAAAAATAAGTAGTATACTTTTGGCCAGTTGTATAAATATGTGACTATTCATAAACTCTCTGAAAATCAACAGAGAGGGTAACAGGGAGGAATCATAAAGAATGGTATATTTATTTCATCAGTAGGGGCAGCCGTACCGTAGGGACACACATCGACTCTGCAAGAATGCAATATAAAGTTAATCCTTCAACAAAGTGACCTCATTGTACTCAAGCACAGGGTTCAGGGGGCACTGTAGAAATGGGACTAATCAATTTTCCCCTCAAACTTGGGATAATTCTGAGAATCTGGGAGAGAAAGGAAAAACAACACTCATTTGGGCATAATTAACCACAAATAACGATGCCTGAGCATCTTTGGTTGAAGAACGGGAAATAGCTGAATCTGTACCCGGCAAAGGAATGGAATGGTGAGAGCAACTGTGTGGCTCTGCTTCCAAGATCCACATGCTCTGAACAGGGTTTGAAAAGGAGGGTGTCATCCTAACCAGTTAGGTGTGATAACAGAACAAGTAAGGCTCTTAAGTTTAGAAAAACGTTATCTTACATAGAACACCTTTAATGTTCAAATTATCAGAATACAATGGAGTCCTATATATGCAATTTTTAATTCCAAAAGATATGAGTATCCTTTTTTTCAGTAATTATTTTTAGTGCCTACCACATGTATTTGCCAGAGTGAACTGGTTTGTGTCACAACATCATAAGCCATTAAAACTAAACTTTTAGAAAGGTTTAGTTAAATATCCAACCCAAAAGGACAAATGCAATCCTTTGACTGTGTGAGTGGAGTCAGAACCCAGCTCCTAGTCTCCCAGCCATGCTTCCTCTTCTGCTCGAAAATCCATTGTCTCCTCTTCCTTAGAGCGACCACCTCTGCTCCAGTTTCTGACAAAGCCTGCACTAGGTTCACAGTGCACTTAAAGGAGACACACGGATTTAAACAGTGACCAGGCTATGGTGGAGCCATGAACCATTTAATTCAAGATGCTTTCCACTAGCCCCTTCAAACCTATTCACAGGTAGGTAGATGTAAGAGCACATGTACTGAATCAGCTTGGTGGGGCTTTATAGCTCTGAACAATAGACCAAGGGAGGTTTGAAGCAGTCCTGCAAACACGTGGGGAGCGCGAGCCAGTGCTCCTGAGCAGGGGAGAAAGCTGGCAGAGTGATGAGTCAGCTGGGATTTCAGAAGGGGCTTCTCACCACAGCTAGGATGGGATCCTGGGGAAGGGCCCCTGGTAAAAGTGTGCCTGCCCTACGCACAGGGATGGCATGTCAGCTGTCAAAGTCATCACCTTTGAAACAGGACGAGCTGATTACACGATCAAAAAGAAAATCAAACCATTTCACCTGGCTTTGTGTTGGGACTGTTTATAGGTTCCTTCCCAATCTCCTCATCTCCGAATTCCCTAAAGGAAACCAGTGACTTTCTCTTCCAAACCCGTCTCTATTAGGCTTTTCTCTTTATGGACTTCAGTCCACGTGCTGGTCAGAACAAAACAGCTCTGGTTATTCAAAGCTATTTCTACATTGTCCAAATGCTCACATAGCATGAAATGCTGTCTATAAAGAAAATTTGATAATACAACTAGATGTTATACACTAATGTTAGTCATAAGATTACTAAATGCGATTTCAAACCACTAGTAATGAGTAAATTCTAACTGAAAACAGTATAAATATGGCCTTTTTGTGCCTTTAGTCTCTTTCTAATTTTTTTTAAACAAATTCACTTCACCAAGAGATCAAATAAAGACAATTCTCTTTAAGGGAATTTATTTGCAAATTAAAATCATGTAGTCAAGACAGATGCATTCACAGTTATGAAAATTGATTTTTCTCTGCTCACAACTTCCTTTTAAAGAAGTCACTCCTCTGTCCCCCAGAGTACTTATTCCTGTGAACAATAGTCATGAGAGGCTGGAGGGCCACGTTCCCAAACACCAGGGGAAAGGGCTCTGGGTGCCATTCCAACATTTGCTCGCAGAGTTCCGTGCTTTTATAGCTCAGCGACTCACTGCAGCGCTTTAACATATTTCTGGGGTTTTAATTTCCTTTTTTTAATGGTTGTGTGACATGATGTCATTTTGACTGGAAATGAAAAGAAATGCAGATATTAGGAAGGTAATATTTATATTCTATTGCTATTTAATGTCCAAACAAATATCTAGACGCTATGCCAAGTAATAAATAAAACCTCATAGCAGAGGCAATGATAAAACTAGCACCTGGGTCTCCAAGCTTCCCTGGTGACTACTCTATATTTGAACTAAAGGAGTAACAGCAGAGCATTTCCCTTCCAGGCAGGCCCATTCTGGGTATGAGAGTTATTACATATGTGTTAGGCAGAGCCTGTTTGTTCCATAATGGCCCCATTTTTCCCTCAGTCACTAAATTAACAACCAGAGGTAAACAATAAAACAGCAAGTTATCTTCACGAACCTATCTTTAAGAGTGACTTTAAAATATATAAGCCGAGAAATCAACCAGAAGACTAAACAAGAGCCAGAAATATTGTTACTGAAGAAATTTGCTGCATTTCCAGCCATTGGATGTTTCATTACCTGCCTAGATGTCGAGTACACAAATGGCACGCAAAGTCGACTCTTCAGTGGAAAAGATACACTCCCTAAAGCCCAGGCCCTGGTAAGGGAAGCCCTGGCTTTCAGTGTGAAATGCTTTTACAGCCTGGTGCCCCTGCCTCAGGCTTGTGATGCTCAGGAGAGCTCAGGAGCAGGCTCACTGAACCGCGAGATCCGGAACTGAATGCGAACAGTGGCAAGAGGAAGCCAACATGGGCAGCATTAACCCATACAGGAGCCCAAGAAAGATTTGCAAACTGCCCTTGAACACGCCCTGACTTCTTGCTGTGTGGCAACAACTTAAAGATTCCAAATGAAAAGCAAAGAAAGTAATACCGCTCTCTACCAAAGGCACATCTGATGCATCTAGGTGGCTTGTGTGGCCGAGTCCTCTTTGCAGAGCGGAGCCAGGGGACTATGCAAAGCAAGGGTTGCAGACAGTCAGCTGGAAGAGGAAGAGTCCAGGTTGATGAAATGCAGAGGCTCTTAGAGACAGACTGAGATGTAAGACCCTGAGGACTGTGGCCTGGAATGCAAAGAACTTACATATGTTTGTGAATTAATAACAATTCAAGAAGCACAAGCAATCAAGAAGAGGAAGAAAGAAAGAAGAGTGACTTGCTTTTGTTCTTCAAAATGAAATAGCTTTATTGTATTTCTAAACCTAAAAGCAATACATTCTTAATACATAAAAATTTTTGAAAGCGGGAGAGGGAAGAATTCCTGTAGCACCCCTAGTGCTATAAGCACTATTTATATTTTAGTATGTGTATTTTCAGACAGTTTCACACTGCTGTTTTGTATAAATAAAGATTCTATCTATATTTAGACTCACCTCATTGTTTCCCCACATTTCCACTGGGTTAAGAAGTGTTATAATGAACAATACCCAGGAAAAATTCCTGGGTAATAGAAATGCACATTTCAAATCTTTTAATACATAGATTTCCTAACTATCCTTCATAGGATTTATACCAATTTATGTTTCAATGGGTTTCTTTTAAAGGTGTCTGCAAAAGAAAACTAATTTTTACAATTTTATATCTTTAACCCAGTTATTCTCTAAGTTATAAAGACCGACCTCTGAAGATTTTTAGTAGATGTTAACAATCCCAATGAGCCCTTATAGAGGTGACATCTTCAGCATAGCCTGAGGTCATCGAAGACCGTTTTCCTGGCAATATCAAAGTGTTTCATAGACATTATCTCTTTTTTTATCTCAAATATTCCTATAGAATGCTCTTAATATCAATATTGAAAAAAATACTTTCAACTCAGGTGGGAAACTAAGGTGGCATAAATTAGTACAGATGCTTCACTGTTGATTTTTTTTACAGTACTTTCTGTTTCAAGATAGCTATTTTGCCTTACTATTGATGAACCTCAAACTGCAGCAGACTGACAAGTCCTGATACCAAATCAATTAAACCTCTCCTTTTTCACAAAATATCTGAGAAACAGAAGTTCATCTTCAACTGTTATCTTTGTGTCCAGAATCCTGACTTTATACAGATGAATGAGCTGCTCTATGGCCTGACTTCTGTACTTAAAGCTCACTGCACCAACAAGCACAAACTGTTGCAGGAGGCCACCCTGGTATTTTAAAGTTGCCCCACAAATCATCAACCAACTGTATTTCCTGCCTCACCAAAATGTCCGAGCCTACAAAGCTCTCTCAAGAACTGAACTGTCCTTTGGAAAGAGCAGACACGTAGTGGTGTAGAGATGCCTTAAATCAATGTGTCTCCTGCCACAACCAGTCAGCATTTTACAAGATCCTCGGTGAGAAGCTGCGGGAAGAAGTGGAGCATTTCCTCTCGAACAGCCCCTGTCTCACCCTGGAGCATTTACTCAGTCTAAAATGGGAAGTAGGTGAGCCTACAATAATTAGAGAAAACTGAACTGCTCTCAAATTGTAATGAAGCTGATGAGAAAAGACGCCCCTGTTATTGTGTGTGATGTGCTCTGAACAGCCTGGCCTTCCAGGAGCCTTAATTTAGATTTCCAAATTTGATCCAAGTTTTAAAACTAAAATTAAATCCCTTAAGCAAACAGAAGCTCAATCTTTTTTTTTTTTTGTCTTTCAATCTTATGGATTTAAAGAAAAAATGGATCATTTATGATTAGATTTCAAAGCCAGATCTGCTCCTTTAAAGGAAAAAAGGAGGATGATTTTCTCTGTGTAATGGATGATGGTGTTTAAGTACTGAAGGCCAACATACTCTGTCTTTCGTTCTTAACATTTAAGGATAAATCCATAATTCTCTTCCCTACTGACACATCTTCTGATATAACAAGAGTAATATTACTTCTATAATTGTTCTTCAGATTTCTTCCCAAAGAGTTTTGACAATAACTGTTATCAAGGGGGTAAAATCACCCAGCCTGTCTGATAAACATGTTTTCTTATGTTCCCACCCCAGCGAGAGCTGTGACACCGTACTTTTATCATCCAGTGTGTGTACAGAATAAGCTTAGAACAGCAATTGCCGAGAATAGGCAGGCGATAAACCGCATTGATTTAACACATCTTGTTTTCAATCATGCTTGGATTTTCTGAGCACGCATTTTTCCTGTACTCTGGCTTGTAGCTTTTATCTGACGAGCTGATCCCTTTTCACTGGAAAATGAAAAGGTCGCACAATAAGACACGGTTTACTGGAACTTGAACACGCACCAGGGAAAGTATTTTAGATAAATACTGTCAGACATAGTGGAGCTGAATTTCAACAACGCAATTGCTAAACAACAATACTTATTACTCTCCTAGAACAAGCCTACAAGCAACTTACGGCTCACAGCAGGGGATAGCACCGAGTCAGGCGCCAAAGCTAAGAAACCCTTCCCTGAGCCTCATGCTAACCAAGCACAGAGTTTTGGGCTGAGGTCTTCTTCATGATTGTTAATAACACAGTTTATGAAACAACTCGGAAAAGTACCCCCACTGTTCACCGAGTCATTTCCTCTAAACCAGCGGACAGGTTTCAGAGGAGCTGGATGATGAAGCTACCACAGAGCTCTGCAGACAGACCAGGAGGAATGAGAAAATCCCAAGGAAAGTGAGAATCAACCTGACTCTAACTAATCCATTAATTCCACTAACAAGACAGGAAAGTGCTTCTAACTGGGAGATATTAGAGGATCAAGTGATTATTTGGTAATGTTTTAATGGCATCAAAAGAATCATATACCATATGTAGAGACCGACAGTGGCCTTGCAGATAAGCCTAGAAGTTTTTATCAGCCTGAATTCAAGCAACGTAGCATCTTGACACACAATAAACGAAGTCCATCTTCCTCAGTTTTGACTCACATCACAAGGCTCAGCCAGGACACACTCTTCCACTTCAGCATCAGAGTCTGGAATTCTCTTGTTTTGGCCTTGCCACAAATTCATTATGTCTTCATGCATTGTGTGCCCCAGAGTTGCCCCAGCTTTCTCTGTTCACAAACCACGAGTGTCTTGAAAACCATCTCAAAGCATCCCCAAGTCAAAAGAAAAGCCCAACAGTTCTATTTACTAACCACCTAGTTCTAAACAACTGAATGTTCAAGTCCTAACAACTTGGTAGCCATTAAAAATAAAGCAGTACAAGGAAACTGAAAAAAAAAAAAACATGGTATTTTCATTTAATGTTTAAATACTCACAATAACTTACGGGATGTGAATTTTCGTTGGGCACCACACAACTTTGTGAACCTCAGAATCAGATTGAATACTGCCACCCTCATGTTCTATTCCATAGTGACTTGTACATGGCAGTTCCTTTTGACCACAGTAACTGCTGCAAACCCAGATTTGCAAAGGCCTGACGCCATCAAGAGGCACGAGCTATGAGCTTCTATGAACTAGTAGATCACAGAACTACTTATTGAAAGTATTGCTATTTGCTTATGAAAGTATTGCTATTTCTGTCATATTTAAAAAGCCATTGTGCCCATGTGAGGTTGCAGGATGCCTTCATGCATAAGTACAGGAAACTTGGATCCACTGAGAATCACAGTATTACTTACATGCTACAGTACTACAAGAATCTATTGTTGGCTGGTGCTGTGGCTCAATAGGCTAATCCTCCGCCTGCGGTGCTGGCACCCCAGGTTCCAGTCCTGGTTGGAGCGCCGGATTCTGTCCCGGTTGCTCCTCTTCCAGGCCAGCTCTCTGCTGTGGCCAGGGAGTACAGTGGAGGATAGCCCAAGTGCTTGGGCCCTGCACCTGCATGGGAGACCAGGAGAAGCACCTGGCTCCTGGCTTCAGATCAGCGCAATGCACCGGCCACAGCAGCCATTGGAGGGTGAACCAACGGCAAAAGGAAGACCTTTCTCTCTGTCTGTCTCTCTCTCTCACTGTCTACTCTGCCTTTCAAAAAAATAAATTAATTAAATAAAAAGAATCCATTGCATCCATTAAGTGTGACTTTTCCTCTAGTAATAGCTATCACAGCGGTGACAGCAGCAGATGACATTCCCTGAGGACTTACTGTGTGTCATACAGTTTACATGAGTTCATTTATCTCATTTGCACAGTGATCCTATAAGAAAGCACTATTATTATTCCATTTGACAGAAAGGGAAACTGAGGCTTGAGATGTTACCTTGTGTAAATCTGCAGACAACCACATGAGGAAAGCTTGGGGGTCTCCCAAGCAGATCACTGTTAATTTTGGCCTCCATGACTTTTCTCTTGTTTTTCTTGCTCTCCATCTAACATCATATTTACAATCTGTTCCCATTCTCCTTTGTCTTGAATTATGTCCCATGGACACCTGTGTCACCTGGTGCAGACCTCATTTGAGTTCCAGCTCTCCACACCACACCCTTCTTCCCCTTGGCTGGGACAAGGGACAAGGGAAGAGAAATGCAAAAGGCGTGGGTTCAAATAACATGGTGCTATTGTTTGGATAGCATTTGGCCCCAAAGATTCATGTGCTGAAAGCTTAGTCCCCAGTGTGTCCGTATTGAAAAATGGTGGGACCTTCAGGAAGTGGAGTCCAGTAGAAGGTGATTGAGTCACAGCCACCTTGCTGAGGGATTAATGGTGGTCTCACAGAGTGGGTTAGGTCTCACAGCAGTGGGTTTGTTTCCAAGACAGTGAGTTGTCATAAAAGAGTGACCCTAGTCCCTCCTGGGTCTCTTGGTTCCTCTCTCTCTCATAACACTCCTACCCTGGGAGTTATTCACTTGAAGCCCTCACCACAGCTGAGTGGATATTGGTGCCATACACTTATACCTTCAAATTATGAACTAAATCTCTCTCTGTGTGTGTGTGTGTGTGTGTGTCTTTCTCTCTTTTAAATTACCCAGCCTCAGCTATTTTGTTATAGCAACACAAAATGCACTAAGGACATTGAATTTGGTGAACTTTTGGCTTGCATGTTGGGAGTAGGGTACTGAAGATTAACCCCAAGAAATATTATTGGCCTTGAGTGCCTTGCTAAAAACTTTACTTGGTAGGCAACAAGGAGGTATTTAAGATTTTCCATAACATAGGATCATGGGAGTGAGTGACACAATCTGATCTACATTTCAAAGAGATTACCAGAAAGGTCAAATGAAGGATGGGTTCTAAAGTCAGCACTATTATAATAGTCTCAATGGAAAATGAAAGACCAACTAATGACCAAGTGGCCATAGAGGAAGAGGTAAATTTAAGAGATATTTTAGGCCGGCGCCGTGGCTCAATAGGCTAATCCTCCACCTTGCGGCGCCGGCACACCGGGTTCTAGTCCCGGTCGGGGCGCCGGATTCTGTCCCGGTTGCCCCTCTTCCAGGCCAGCTCTCTGCTATGGCCAGGGAGTGCAGTGGAGGATGGCCCAGGTGCTTGGGCCCTGCACCCCATGGGAGACCAGGAAAAGCACCTGGCTCCTGGCTCCTGCCATCGGATCAGCACGGTGCGCCGGCTGCAGCGGCGGCCATTGGAGGGTGAACCAACGGCAAAGGAAGACCTTTCTCTCTCTGTCTCTCTCTCTCACTGTCCACTTTGCCTGTCAAAAATAAAAAAAAAAAAAAAAAAAAAAAGAGAGATATTTTAGACTATAATTTACATGACTTCAGGAACATGTTAAATGTGAGAGATTAGGAAGAATAAGGAATGACTCTAATATTTCTGATTATCTGGTTTGATAAAGATTCAAAGATAATAAAGGAAGGAGAAAGGCAGGTCAAAATCAATGACGAGTTTAAAATATAAAGGGTTGTCAACTCCATCTAGTATAGCTGGGTGACCCATCAGGAGGTACCTGAAGAAAAATTGTGCACGAGAAGCTCAATTTTAACAGAATTCTGAATGCTTTGACCTTAAGACTCTGGATTTCTCAATAACTTTCAATAAAAAGATCTGAACACAAGTGAGCAAGTGTGGTTGGCAAGTTTGCTTACTTATCATAAGAGGTGTAACAGTACAGATACTCCATCCCAGAGTCAAGTCACCGCCATCCTAAAGAAGCATGTAGAACTCCAGATGGCCAGAGACAAAAGCTACAGTGTTCATCTAGAACAGCTAAGATGATGGATCTAGAGCTTATCTTTAGATCTTTAGATGGGGCTGATTCTTGGTAGTACATTTTGAGGGATGAAGATGGGAGACTTTTCATGGCTCTTGTTTTTTTTTTTTTTTTTTTTTTTTTTTGGCTCCAATTTTTTGATGTCAGTCTTCTAAGAAGTAGGTATACTGATGTTGATCCCTTGAGACACTGAGTAGAGTTTTACTTCTACCCACCCAAAGTTTGGACCTGTGATCCAGGGCGGGGAATGGGTCCCTTTGCCCTAAAATATTGATAAAATACAATGTTTGCATAACAAGAATTTTATGTTCCCCTTTGGACCTTGGTGGTCTTAATATTGGTCCCTGGAGTCTTGCAATCAATACATGTTTAGTTAAGCAATTCACTTGTTTTGGACTAACAGTTATTGTGTGGGCAATGGGTATGTGGCCACTTCCTCAATAACCCCATGTCTCCTGATGCAGTGAACATTACAATCACACATTTGTTGCTATTAGCTCATGAGATGCTGGAAACCAATTTTGAAAAGCAAGTAATAAAGCACCACATAAAAAATAATGGTGTAATTACTTCTTGGTCAGGTTAAACCTACTGTGACGATAAAAACCAAAAGGAACACCAAGCATCATAAGTGGATTTACTATAAATTTGACACTAGTCCTGACCTTCAGCAAGGAAAAGATTTGAACCCCCTCACCTAAGCTAGGTAGATAGAAAACCATTTATGTTATATATATTTACCAAGTCTCTGTTGAAAAGCACTTTAATGAATTTATCCCATTTATGCATATGTCAACACTCAAAACAAGAGACCGAACTTTACAAAATTACTTCACCAAGGCTTTCAGAGTTTCATCTGAATTTAAGTTGCAAAGAAAAGGGGATGTAGGGGCTGCCTCTGTGGCAAAGCTGGTTAAGCCACCATCTGCAGTGTTGGCATCCCATATGGATGCCAGTTCAAGTCCCAGCTACTCTACTTCCTATCTAGCTCCCTGCCAATGGCCTGGGAAAGCAGCAGAGGACAACCCAAATTGTTGGGCTCCTGCGCACATGGGAGAGACCTGAAAGAAGCTCTTGGCTTTGACCTGGCCCAGCCCCAAAAGTTGCAACCATTTAGGAGGTAAATGAACAGATGAAAGATCTCTCTCTCTCTCTCTCTCGGCCTTCAAATAAATAAAAACAAATTAAACAAAAGGGGTCTAGAAAATGGGTCAGAGGGCAAAAACATGCTGATATAATTTGTTCTCTAAATGTAGTGGGAGGAGGAGGAGGAGTCTCACTGGAATATAAAGTACACTGATGGAAGTGAAGGAAGTGCTGCCTCTTGTTGTTGATCTGTGAGCAAACACGCCAGTAATTACTAAGGTAAACAGAAGAAACAAATCAGCCTTGACTTTCAGGCTGTGATTCTTCCACTTGTCTCTGTAGCAAGTGAGGCTGCCCTGATCACTAAAAATATCATGGGAATATAGGTAGGAATAGGGGATGAGAGAGAGGCTTAGCCAAAGTTATGGCAAGAACTTGTAAGGAGACATGGCACAGTAAATATTGAAGGATATGATTAAGTTTTCATTAGAGCTGTCCAGGTTATTTCTAGCTCTTGAGAAGACTTCTAGTTAACATCCCTTTCTTAGTTCACGTAAGAGTTGCAAACGGTTCTCCTAAGGTACCTACATCCTGAACAGACTTTATGACAAGATACTATTGGAGGATAGCATCGATCACAGCCTGTGATAAACAGCAGTGAGCTAATTTACTACTAATAAAAGTGACTCTGTAAGTTAATTCTCAACAATAATAACTTGAATGGAGATATAAGAACTCCTGTGTACTGATGGTTGGTTAGAAACTGGTATAGGCTTTCCAGAGGGCAAAGTAACTATCTATGGGTAAAGAGGATATAAGACTAACCTTAGAGACCAAATCTTCATTAAGTTCTGGAACAATCTCAGAAGTAGCCCAAGGCCACAGAAACCACTTCTAATGTCTATTTTTTCAAGTGGGCAAAGGCCCGGATCAGCCAACCCAGCCACTTCATTCTTCAGAAATGCCATCTAGTACTACAAGACAACACTGTTCCTGCTGAGACTCCTCTGGGCCTCTTCTTCCTTCTCACTAACATTGCAGACTGAAGTTCCTTGAACTGACTCTTCCACTTCTCTATATATTAATGGGTGCAATGGACCTGCTTAAAACAAATAACAAATGGGAAGAAGGAAAAAGAAGTGATTTTCCCACTATGATCTCTTTTTACAATTTTCCCTTATTGAAGGTTGGTAAATTTAGAGGACATGAAAATACATATTTAGCTCCATCTGAGGAATGCACTTTGCCTGAGGCCACTGTGTCAGATATTGCTGGATTTTTTCAGAGGGCTAGGATATATCTGCAGGAGCAGACACTGGCTTGATAAACTGCTGACATATTCCCAAATGGAAAATTTTATGATTATACTGGTACAATAGATACTGTGACCCTTTAAGGACAAAACCAAACATACTGGATTGCATTTTTCCAAAGCTACCAAAATGTTTTTCGGTATGAATACATTCTTGTAGGTCTCTCTTCTAACTCTAGAATTAACAACTTGATCTTGATGCAGACTACAGATGGGCAGGAACAGATCCATTCAATCAACTTCAGAACTTTACTGCTGCCAAAAACAAACAAGCAAAACAAGTGCTTCCTTTTATAGCAAATACAACCACGCTTGCAGATCCTAAGTGATCTGTGCAAGATCAAATAGTCAGCTAATAGCTGAATCACAATTGAAAGTCAAATGCTGGAACTCAATCTACCCAAGACTCCCCAGATCATTCCTTCACATAAGCCTATTTAAAGTAAAAAGGGGTCTCACGCTGTGGTGCAGTAGGATAATCCTCCGCCTGCATTGTCAGAACCCTATATGGGCACCAGTTCTAGTCCTAGCTGCTCCTCTTTCAATCCAGCTCTCTGCTATGGCCTGAAAAAGCAGTAGAAAATGGCCCAAGTCCTTGGGTCCCTATACCTACATGGGAGACCCAGAAGAAGCTCCCAGCTCTGGGCTTCAGATAGGTCCAATTCTGGCTGTTGCGGCCATTTGGAGAGTGAACCAGCAGATGGAAGACCTTTCTCTCTGTCTTTCCCTTTTGCTGTCTATAACTTTTCTTCTCAACTATATTAATAAAATATTTAAAATAAAATAAAAATTAAAAAAAATAAAGTGAAAAGGATCCATTATTGAGAAGTACATTGAGCATTTTATTTTTGTCAACCTGTATTTTATTCTCCAGCACCCAAAAGGTAAAAATGTCTATTTCATGAGAAAACTAAGGCTGCAGTGAAAGTACTCAGGTCATCTTTCACTGCTTTCCCAGGTGAATTAGCAGGGAGCTGGATTAGAAGTGGAGCAGCCAGAACTCAAAGCTGCACTATTATGGGATGGAAGTGTCACAAGTAGTGGCTTAACATGCTATGCCACAGTAATGGCTCCAAGTTCTGGTGGCTTCATAAGAGATCACAAAGACGTGTCTATGTGTGCTCCCTGCCTCTTGCTATGTGATGTTCTGTGCTTCCAGAAAGCCTTCACCAGAAGCCAAACCAACGAGCCCACCCAATCTTGGACTGTGATCCTCCAAAACTATGAACTAAGTAGACTTTTTCTCATTACAAGTTAGATGCCTCAGGTATTTCATTGTCATGGAACAAAACTAATACAATGAAATTAAGTGTGACTGATGTGCACTATGGACAAGAAAATATCAATCATGCCCTTCAGATAATGTCTGCATCTACAAGAGCTTTGTCCTATAACTGAAGGACATTTCAAAACCAAATGGCCCTGATATTTAGTAAAATGCATGCTAACTACAAGGAAGAAGAGCCTCAGTACAAAGTTTCTAAATTCTCTTGTAACCACTGCCCACCTGTCTTGTATAGTCCATTTTGTGAAACCTCCTTTTGTTCTTGAGATTAAAAACAGTATTTCTGACTTTGCCTAAATTCTCGCAGCAGTAATGAGGTAAGAATAGTAATCATCATCACTGATGTACAGTCATTGTGTGCCAGAGACTGCTAAATCATTAATTTTAGCTATGTTTTAAAATTATTTATTTATTTGAAAGGCAGAGTACAGAGAGGCAGAGAGAGAGAGAGAGAGAAAGAGAGAGAGAGAATCTTCCATCCACTGGTTCACTCCCCAAATGGCTGCAATAGCTAGAGCTGGGCTGATGTGTAGCCAGGAGCTTCTTCCGGGTCTTCCATGTGGGCGCAGTGACCCAAGGACCCAAGCCATCATCTGCTGCCTTTCCAGACACACCAGCAGAGAGACGGATTGGAGGTGGAACAGCCAGGACTCAAATTGCTGCCTATATGGGATTCTAGCCCTGCAGGCCGTGGCTTTACCCTCTATGCCACAGCACCAACCCCAATTTTAGCTATTTTTGAAGTCTGTAGTATAGTCATCAGCAATTTTTGTTTATTGCTTGATTTCTCTGAAAAGGAGAGGGAGAAAAAGAAGGAAAGGAGACACACAGGTCTCCCATCTACCTATTCACTTCCCATATGCCAACAGCAGAATCACTGTATTCAATCCAGGTCTCTCATGTGGATGGTCAGGACCCAAGAACCAGAGAAGTCATCAACTGCCTCTCCAGGTGCACAATAGCAGGAAGCTGGAATTGCGAGCAGAACTTGTCCTCAAACCTAGGCACACTTTGACATAACATGCAGGTGTCCCAATTGAGGTCTTAAACACTCACTCCATCAACACCACCTTTACAGATGGAAGTAGACACAAAAGATGTCAAAGAAGTGAAGAATTCTGTCCAAGTTTCACAGTAACAGAAGCTGAACCAGGGTTCAAGTTTTGGCAGTCTTTATTCTCTATATGCTTACCCACCTTTTACACTAGATTGCAGTCTGGAAGCATTTGGCTACTACTTTGGAAGGAAAGATGTTTTCTTTCTCATCAGGGAAATACAGATGAAACAAATAATAACAGATGCCTCAAGGAAAACTTCCTGATTTCAGCATGAAAACCTTAAATGTACATTCACTGGTGCTATAGAAAGACATGAGTAAGACATTAAGTTTTAAAAGGAAAACTTTCCAAAATAGATTACATTTCAGCACAAAATCATTTTCTATGAGGTGTATGGTGGTGATGTCACCCATAAGACAAGATGAGAAATGACACACACTTCTCCATTATCACCTTCCAGGTTGTTTAATCTCACCTGGCAAGTTTTCCTTCATCAAGTAAGTTGAAAATTGTATGGAATCTGGAGACAGCTCTGGGTGACACGAGTAGAATTCTGATATACTTTCTTCATTAACTGCTCATACCCCAGAAATGAGAATAATGCCTCTCTTCCTGGGGAGTCTTTTAACTGAAAAACCTATCTTAATTGAATGCACACATCAGTTAACTATCTTCGGATTCACAAAGCATTAATGCTCCATTTTCACAGAGTGTCTTCTCTTGGCGTGTGGAAAGGCTGGGACTCTCAGGGCTCTGCTTACGGGAATGTGAGATTCAGCAGGAATGTGGAGGGGACAGGAGAGAAGAAGCAAACTTATTAACGACTCATCTTCACAACCAAACGAGTGTTCTGGGGCTGAGCAGCAAACACAGCAAATGATGCTGCCCATGCAAAACTGACATCCTCCCATCTCCACTCTCAGTCAGTTGCAAGGGAATCAACAAATAATGCCATTCTGCCCTCTGAATACCATTTAAGCAGGCTTCAAATGTGCCTACTGGGGCAAGCCGAGGCGTGCAAATAGAGCCTTGTGGTTGTAAAAGGATGGTATAATGATGAAAGGAGAGGGGAAGAAGACTAATTGTAGAATTCTCTCCTGAAATAATTGGCCTGTTAGAAGTCCACTTTCTTTCTCTTTCAAGAGCCAAAAGACCTAAGCAAGGGTTTGAGATGTGACCCCAAAAGAATCTTGCCAAGCTGCCACCCACAGCAGGGCAAGTTGCTCTGGAAAAGCACCCAGATTAACTGCTCTTCTGTGTCAGGATAAGCAGCTCCTGGAAGAAGAATTAGACCAGCTGTGCCTCTAACTGAGCAGGTAGCCCGTTACAATCAGAAGGATGTGGGCTTAGGTGTTTCTGATGAAGAAGATGGGGGACCAGCATAGTGGTACAGGGGGTTAAGCTTTCATCTACAGAGCCAGCATCTTATATGGGTGCTGTTTGGAGTTCTTCTGATCTTCTGATTAGCTTCCTGCTAATGTGTTTGGGTAAGCAGCAGAGGATGGCCCAAGTCGTTGGGCCCTTGCAAACACATGAGAGACCTGGAAGAAACTCCTGGCTTCATCCTTCCCAGCACTGGCCATTGTGGCCATCTGGGGGGTGAACCAGTGGATGGAAGATCTCTCTCTGTAACTCTGCCTTTCAAAAAATAAATATTGGCCGGCGCTGCGGCTCACTTGGCTAATCCTCTGCCTGCCGCGCGGGCACCCTGGGTTCTAGTCCCGGTTGGGGCACCGGATTCTGTCCCGGTTGCTCCTCTTCCAGTCCAGCTCTCTGCTGTGGCCCGGAAAGGCAGTGGAGGATGGCCCAAGTGCTTGGGCCCTGCACCCACATGGGAGACCAGGAGAAGCACCTGGCTCCTGGCTTCAGATTGGCGCAATGCACTGGCCATAGTGGCCATTTTGGGGGTGAACCAATGGAAAGGAAGACCTTTCTCTCTGTCTCTCTCTCTCTCTCTCTAACTCTCCCTGTCAAAAAAATATTATAAGGAGAGAAGATGTCAGGTAAAATTAGAATTATAATACATATAAGCATATTTAAACTCATTGCATGTGAAATTATTTGGGTTGTATCAAAATTTTTCAATGTTATGAAAATATTGGAAACCACCTGGAAGATCTATTTCCCAAAACGTGCAACACCATCTCTTTAGATATCCTACTATTGCTTTGGAAATAAACTAAAAATTTGATAGTGTTCCCCCTGGCCAAGATTCTAAAACCAAGAATAACTGTAATTCCATAAGCAGAGAAAGAGATTTCCAACTCAAGTCCTTGCCTTGGGACTTTGGTGTTCAAGACAAGATACCAGATCAGGTTTTTGAATCCCAGACCACACACTACACTGAAATCCACACTCGGTAGAAAAACAGTGTGAAAGCAGTACTCCAGTACACCTTCTAGCAATGCCATTAGTTATGACACAAGGCAATAAACTGCCATAGAGTTTAGGGTTTGGGGAAAACAAATAATGCTATTATATGAGGGAGATAAACATATACTGGATAACAGCAGTTATGAGTTTCCGTTATGTCACAGCAGTATTTTCCTGGCTGTGGGATTTAGTAAATCAACAAAGGAGGTTGGGCATGCCAATTCCCTGTTTCATTAGCCTGCCAGCATATTTAGAGGTCTACGCAAGGTACACAACTCTCCCTGTCTGTGCTCAAATAGAGGTGCCGTAGATGTGTCCCAACCTGAGGATTAAATTCCCTTTCCTTCTGATGACATCAACATCGACACTTTATAGAGAACTTCTTTTATAGTCAGCAATCTGGGGCACTGGATTTTATTTCCCTCTGGACAATGAGATTGTGGTTAGCATAACAGTAGTGGATCTAACATCAATCCTCTGTCAAAAATCATTTTACGAAGGCCAGAGAGACAATGGGCAGAAAGGAGATGTACCCAGTTGCAGATGTAGAAACATTGAAAGGGAAACTAAAATCGATTCTGTAAACAGCAGAAGTGAAAGCACTGTTGGCGTCATTAAGCACCTACCATTTTAATATTCAAACAATAGGATATTTACTGAAATGTCAGATCAATTCTTAAAGGAGAGCTATTCCCAGTGGGGTTTATTTGTGGTCCTCTGTCCAACATCCATTAGACAGGGTCCCTGTCTAGTAGAGTGGGCTCAAATAAATGGTAAGAGAGGAAATAGATTCCATTCTCTCTGTTTACTTTATTACTATTGATTTCTGAATTCCCTCCAATCTATTTCCTAACTGGGCAGATAATATACATTTAGTACCAAAGGTAATTATCCAAAATGAATCTAGTTTGCAGCTGGGTGATAAAAAAAAAAGGAGAGAACATTAATAGATTAAATACTTATGCATTAAAAAGTATGGTTGATTGTATTTATATATATATATACACACACACAAGAGCTTTAATATGCTTACTTTATAGCTACATACAATATCCTTGGCTAATTGTGAGTTCATGTGTATACCTGAGCATATTTTATAGCATTATCCTATAATGCAAATACCAAAATAATAAAAACAAAATAATTTCCAATTTTTTAAAAGTCTACCTCCTACAAAAAGAAACTATTTAGAATAACTTTTAAAATCTTCAAAAAGGTTTAAATATTTTAGTTACTCAGAAATTATGAGTTTTAAAGCATCAAAGTAAATAAGTAGAACAAAGAGTATATATGACTATAAAATTATATATAAAACAACTTTAGTATCTACTAACAGTAAATAAATAAATATAGCAAATCTATACTGAGGGAGATTATGTGGCCCTTTTAACATTGTGTTTATGGAGAAGTTTTAATGCATGGGAAAATGTTTATTAGACTATATGAACAAATCATATAGAACTGTGCATGTAAACTCATACACAGTATAACCACAAGTATGAAAAATGTTCATATGTATTTGTAATGCATAGAAAAACATGAAATAAATATATGAAAATTATCAGTGGTTATCTCTAGGTCACAGGTATTAGGTGATTTTAACTTTTTGAATTCTAGCCAGTTTTTCTCTGTATTTTCTTTAATTAGCACATGTAACAGAGAGATGGACAGGAAGACAAGTTGGGTGGTATGGAAGGTTTCAAATATGTTTTGTTCAGATCTGAAGGCTCTCGCATGTCAGGGACCCCTGTGCTGGCTCCTCTTTGGACAGCTGCCCATTCGCAAGCTGGTTAACTTTCCTAAGAGTTCTGCCAGATGCATCCAAATGTCATTCAGGGATCATCATATTTCTAAAGGCATATGAGGCCGGTGCCGCGGCTCACTAGGCTAATTCTCTGCCTGCAGCTCCGGCACCGCGGGTTCTAGTCCCGGTCAGGGCGCTGGATTCTGTCCCAGTTGCTCTTCTTCAGTCCAACTCTCTGCTGTGGCCCAGAAAGGCAGTGGAGGATGGCCCAAGTGCTTAGGCCCTGCACCTGCATGGGAGACCAGGAGGAAGCACCTGGCTCCTGGCTTCAGATTGGTGCAGCATGTGGGCTGTAGCGGCCATTTGGGGGCTGAACCAACGGAAGGAAGACTTTGTCTCTCTCTCTCTCTCTCTCTTACTGTCTAACTGCCTGTCGAAAAATAAGTAAATAAAGGCATATGGTTATATAAATATTGAAGGGGTTTAGAAAGCAGCACAATGGAGTTAAGAGGGTGACTTCTGGAGTCAGACTATCTGGCTTCCCCACTTGCTATTTGAGTAGCTCTGCAAACGACTTCTCTATGCCTCAGTTTCCTTACTGGTACAATCAGGATAATAAAACACCTCACGGAGATGTTAGAAGACCAAATATGCAGTAATTTGTAAAATACTCAGAACAGTACAATACATAAGTACATAAAATTTATGTTAAATGAATACATAAAATTTTGTGTTCTATTAGAAAAATGCTATAAATGAAGAAATGGGCACAAATGCATATGTGTAAAACATGTGTAAACTTTTATATAAGTTCATCTAGGGTAGGAGCATAATTTTCTGTTGAATTTAAGCTGGTACTCAGGATCCTAATGATTTTAGATGGTTTTTCTGTATGTGACAAAGATCTATGCATTCATGCATTTCTAATCCAGAATGATGATGATGGTGCCGACGGTCAGTGGAACAGTCACTGTAGGCCGGGACTATTTGCAGTGTTTTTTTCACTACTCTGTATTTAGATTCTAAATATCTCAAGAATAAGATAAGAAACTAAACAGGCATTCAATCAGTGTTCACTAAATGGAAAAAAAGAATGAGTGAATGGTTTCACCACAGGTCCACTAAACTGTCTAAATATGGCATATTTCCACAAATGGGCCTTTCCCTTTTATTAAGAATCAAGGTTGAATTATCAATTTCCTCTGACTCTAAAACTTTTTACTGTTACAGCATAGAAACAATGAGACGGCAATATCAATATCAAAGGGGCACATAAATGAAAAAAAAATTATTCCTAGAAAAAAATCACAGTTCAACACTTGAACATCTTTAAGGATCTTTTTCTTAGGGAATCCATAGGATGAAGGAAATCACTGGAAACAGAGATACCAAGACAACAGCACAGACACCAAGGAGCAGAAACAGACAGTTTTTCTTGCTGCTTCTGTGGCTTTTCTCCTACCAGGTAGAGCGTGACGAGAGAATGTTAAAGAAGCTGAAATCAAGGATGATACTTGAATAAGAACAGTTTATAAAAGGGTGAATTTTCTGTAGTAAATTTTATTATGGAGTGAGGGAGGAAAACAACTGCTTTTAGGTACTACTCATTGTTGTGTATTCATTTCAAAATTCTTCACACATCTAATTTTTAGATTTATAGTGTTAACTTTTAGCCTTTTGTGGAGGTCTTGGCTCCAACACAGCAAAAAAGAAGTGAAATGTCCCACGGTTGTAAAATCTTGATAAGTTCTCCGTGTCACTTTTTTCAAATGTGGAACTGCTCAAACCACACAGATAATTATAGATGACCAGATTGTAACTGTTTTATTGCTTCTTTTTCCCCATAAATTTTAATTTTGGAAAGTTAAGTGAAAAATGTGGTTTCAATTTCCTACAAATTGCACACAATTTGGTTTTAACAAGAAAATAGAAAGAAAGGGTATGTTCTTTAAAGTGAATTATGAACTAGAGTTTGTTTTCGCTCGCTCAACACTGCAAGAATAATAAAGCACAAAATTTAGAAAAGATGCCTTACAAAATGGAAATCATGAACTGTAGTAAGAAAAGCATAAAGTAATTTTTTATCTAAACATGGTGTAAGCAATCTAACAGGATAATACAATTGAGCCACTCTTTCTCCCTCTGGTGAAGCAAGTGAAAGTTATAAAGAAAAGAATGAAAGGAAACAGGAGTAGAAGCCAACAATCGTAATGCATGTATAACAGGAAATCTCTTAATAAGAAAAGGCTGTGCACATCCCCATCTTACTCTTTCCAAAAGTGCCACCAATAACAAAAGAACCATTAAAAACAATTAATATTGAAATCATTTAAACAGACACCTAGAAACAGAACCAAAGACAGAAACTCTTAAAAGGATGTTTGTTGGAAAGAAATTACAACCTTCTGCTGGATTCCAGCTTTAGTCTTAAGAGTTAGACCAGCATGCTTCCTCTATCCAAAGTAGTGGTCTGCTACAAGGAGCATGTTAAAGACAGGAAACCCAGGAAGTGTCTTTAACCCTCCAAACCACCAGTTGGAAAGTAAACAATGAAATCAATGAACCGGCTGGTTTTTCTACTTTGTGTCAAACTTTGAGTTCAATGAATTCTTATTCCTTCAACTGACACTGCTTTCCCCTTATTAGTCATGTACATGTACATGTATGTGTACTTGTTGGGTGAAATAAGTATTTCAGGTAATAAACTTTTCCCTCAATATTATCAATCTCCATTAATCAAACAATCCATTTTTTATGTTACTTAGTAGAACCACCATAGCTTTCTCAAATTTTACTACCAAAGACAACTGCAAAGTGCACCTGTACTGTGCAGTCTACAAACAAAGCTGTTGCAGACCACATGTTAACATGAGTACTGGTAACTTGTCTTCTCCCTGTGTTTTCTTTTCTTCTCAAAGATAATTCAAAAAGGTCTGGTAACAGTGAACTGAAAGGTTTATTTTGTTGCAAAAAATTTTGAAATTTATGTAGTTTTTTCATAATACACATTTTCCACAAATTTGTAAAAGTATCCTTGTGTAGTATTTGCTAATATTTTTTTCTAACAAGGGTTGCAAGGATAGGGTGCCTCTGACTGTTAGAACACTAAGTTCTGGCTTATAAAGGCCCAGCTATAAACTGGGACTTGGCAAACCTGAAGTATTACTCATTGCCTAATAATCCCATTAGTCAAAACTGCAAACTTCTGGTCAGCTGCATATTTTAAATATTACTGTATAAAGCCTTAGCAGAAGTTCAACATCCCAAATGTCCTTTGAAGGCATCACAATTAAGACAAGGTGATTTACTCACTTGAAATATAAAAAGCTGACTTTTCCCACCCAAATGTCAATAAATCTGTGGTGTTGCTGAAAGGCCATCCCTACCTGGAACAATCAAGTTATGTATCCCTCAGGCGATGACTTTTCATTGAACTCTGACCTGACTGACCACAGCGTTCATGTGTATCTCAGGTCCAACTGCTCAAGTAACAATGAAGTCTGACCCCAATAATGGTACCATAGAATGGGAGGATTTCATAGCAAAATGCTCAAAAACTTCAATAATCTAAGAATCCACAGGTGGATGTCTTCAAAGGCAAGCGAACGAGCAGAGTCATTCATAAATCTAGGCTGGATGTCTTTCACTCATTCATTTATTCTTGCAACTTTTATCCATGAAAGCCCTTGAAACCCATGCTTCCCACTTTGGGCAGCCTTGGTTCCAAATCTGTAACATCAGATCGAAAGTGCCTTCCTGACAAGGACTCCCAAATATTTGATGCATAATTATAAGCACTTCAGTTCTCTCTAAGAAAAAGTTTCTGGTTGACATTGGATAGTTTTAGGAAACTCTTACTGCAATGCACTCATTTTCCTTACTTGAAGTTGATACCAATTTCAGGATTTTCCAAAGCAAGATGAATAAAATACAAATATGTTAAATATGTTCAAGTCTCCCAGGGGGTGTAGATGGGGGAGGAGTAAACAGGCAGACAAATCATGAGCTTGGGGAATCACTTCTGGAATATGATAGCACGTATTCTGAGAGGTAAAAATACAGAGATGGGTGGGCAGGGTAGTTTTTCATATAGTTTCTTACAATATATAATTTATTATGAACCGGCCGGCGCTGCAGCTCACTAGGCTAATCCTCTGCCTTGCGGCGCCAGCACACCGGGTTCTAGTCCCGGTCGGGGCGCCGGATTCTGTCCCGGTTGCCCCTCTTCCAGGCCAGCTCTCTGCTGTGGCCAGGGAGTGCAGTGGAGGATGGCCCAAGTGCTTGGGCCCTGCACCCCATAGGAGACCAGGATAAGTACCTGGCTCCTGCCATCAGATCAACGCGGTGCGCCGGCCGCTGCGGCCATTGGAGGGTGAACCAACGGCAAAGGAAGACCTGTCTCTCTGTCTGTCTCTCTCTCTCACTGTCCACTCTGCCTGTCAAAAAAAAAATAAAATAAAATAAAATAAAAAATAAAAAAAAAATAAAAAAAATTTCTTATGAACCAATGTTTTGTTGAATTCTTCAGTATAAAGACCACCCATGGCCCATTTTTAAGAGGATGGAATTCTGTAATAAAGGAGAAAACAGAAAACTGGAATTCAAAGTAATCTTTCCAATTCTAATCCTCCCAAGCTAAACATCCTTCTTAGTTCTCCAGTTTATCTTAGAGTTCAGACTGGGACATTCTCTTGCCCCATTTTGTTCCCCAGCCGTGCCTTCTGCTTATCCCTCTCCCCTCCATCGCTCTCGTACCCTCCACCTCCTGCCAAGTATCTAGTTCTCCACAAGCACTGCATCGCTCTGATCATATGCCAACACAGCCTGCCCTCTGCACTTGCTGCGTGCCTGCCTCCTATGTGTATTCCCAGTGCTCTGCACCACACCTTGCACATAGTTGGGATTCAAAGAAAGGCAGGGAACGCAGTTTCAGAGAATAACAAAATCGGTTCTACTTTAGGAAGTTCATTTTATTTTTAACCCCCTATTTGCTGAGATTAATTAGCTGAAGGTCAAAGCAAAGGAAGAACAGGCATTGTGAGAGCAACTTGAGGTATTTAATGGACTTGGAATTCCCACAGAATTTTTTTTTTTTAAAAAAGGCTGAAACCCATAAGGGATTGAGTGCAAAGCCACATTTCTCAGCTGAGCATGCAGACAATGGCAACAGAGCAAGGGAGGATGGGGTAGGTGTGCTTGGTACAAAGTAGTTGCCATGGGGCCACCACCTGCAGTGCCAGCATCCCCTATGGAATTCGGTTCAAGACCTGGCTGCACCACTTCCAATCCAGCTCTCTACTATAGTCTGGGAAAGCAGTTGAAGATGGCCCAAGTCCTTGGGCCCCTCTACCCACATGGGAGACCTGGAAGTAGCTCCTGGCTTTGGATTGGCGCAGCTCTAGCCATTGCGGCCATCTGGGGAGTGAAGCAGCAGAGAGAAGACCTCTGTCTCTCTCTCTGCCTCTGGCTCTAACTCTGCCTTTCAAATAAGTAAGTAAATGTTTTTTAAAAAGTAGTTGCCATGTTGTATGCTGGATAATCTATGTGAAGACTAATAAGGGAGTTGGGAATGGGGTCTATCAGAGGTGAACCCAATCCCCTATATTCAAATTACAGCTTGGTAAAAGGTCACCTAAAAATCCCCTACCATTCTAAATGAAAAGTTTTGAGATAAAAGGTGGTTTTCCTACTCAAAAAGAAGAAAAGCGAGGCATGAAATCAGAGCTTTTTTTAAGGCTCTTTTCCCAAAATGTCTAACCTGGCCAAAGTGTCTGTATTACTTTAACAGCCTGAAGAGCTTAACAGCAAACCTTCCTAAGTTTTGGAGTTGGCCCTCAGTCCTGACTTATTAAGTGTGTTGGGTCTTGAAGATGGGTTCAAACCACTGTGTCATGGTTGTGCCTCTTGGATCCAGGGCTGTCATTCTGGCAGGCTCTTTCCCTCTGGCCAAATCTCAACCACAGTTAAACTTTCCCAGCCTCTGGAGACAAAATGCTTGGGCTGCCTTCTGACCAAGTGTGAGTTTTTTTGGATTTTTCTTGTTGTTTCTGTTTATGAGATAGGGTATAAAGTCTTTCCCAGGATAATCAGTCATCTTGTTCAGTGACCTCAGGCAGAAGGAGACAAAACTGGGAGATTTTAGATCAATGGTTTGTTTTGAAAAATCACTGAACTCTGTTGGGACAAATTTGATTGGTTTTATTCCCCCCCTCCCTTTTTATTGAATGACTTACTCATTCTTCAAGAATGACTTAGAATATTTTACTTGAGTTCATTCCTAATTAAAAATAACCTCTTCAAGTGTAAACATAATGGTTTTCTAATTCCTTTTTTTATTCACACATCATCC
This sequence comes from Oryctolagus cuniculus, assembly GCF_964237555.1. Taxonomy (NCBI): domain Eukaryota; kingdom Metazoa; phylum Chordata; class Mammalia; order Lagomorpha; family Leporidae; genus Oryctolagus; species Oryctolagus cuniculus. The sequence continues at coordinate 45,665,131 of NC_091437.1, forward strand.
ATCAATCTGTCCACTGGACAACTGTCAGTGGAGTTTTTACTCTGTGCCAGGCATTGTGCTTATGATGCCCAGCATGCAAACTCAATCCTTTCAGTTGTCTCTTTTTTCATTCCTCCCTATTTGTTAAGTAAGGAATAGGCAAATGATTTAACTAAATAATGAAGAGGGCAAGTCCAAACAGGAGAAACATTCTGCGCAGTGAAAAGCTTATATGAAAGGCAAAGAGAGGAGAAAGACACATAGAGAAAGATAGCTTCCATATGCTTGTTTTCTCCCCAAATGGCTGCAACAGCCAGATCTGAGCCAGGCTCAAGCCAGAGCCTGGAACTCCATCCTGGTCTCCCATATGGATGGCAAGGGCCCAAGTACTTGGAACATCTTCTGCTGTCTTCCCAGGCACATTAGAAGGAAGCTGCTTTAGAAGAGGAGCAGTCGGGACTTGAACTGGTGCTCCAATATAGGATGCTGACTTCACAAGGAGTAGCTTAACCAGTTGTGCCATGATGTTGATCCCAGTTTAAGTTATTTATATGCATATTATGGTTTGTACATAGATACCAATTTAGGAAAATCTTCCACCAATTTAAAAGGGGGGCATTTACGGCATTAGTATCTGGGGCCTTGAAGTTGAGGTCCTGAATCTGAAAGACAAAGTTGTTCTGACTTTTCTGTAAAAACCTGATTCCTGACCCAGGTGCTCAGAAAAGAAGATAAAGTACGTTCTTTCTGGATATTCTAAACTCTTCATGGGCTGAGCCAGGAGCTTGTGTCTTCTGGCTGCAGTGAAGCAATGCTTTCCTCATTGATTCCCAGATGTCAGTGGGGTGGTATAGATGGCAAGGAAGCAGGAAGAGGCCTCAGTAGCATCCGGGGCTATAGATGGCATGTGTTACACAGATGCATCCTCTGTCTTCTAAAGGGTAGATGCCATGTGTGCCGGGAAACCCTCTGTAATCAGTAAAATACCACCCTTCTGCTGCTTTCTCCTGCCTGCAAATGTTTATGGCCTCCCTTCCACTGCATCAAGGCCAACTTCTGCCCCTCATTAAACAGTCACTGAGGAAAGTATGAGATTAATTGAAATTTAAGCAAATCAGATCTGTTAGACTATAATTTCCAAGAGGGTAAAGAGATTGCTCAACTTGTACATGGTGTCTCTGGTAACTAAGATATGGAAGATTATTATCAATAAATGATCAGGGCACAGTGCAACATTTCCATTCCCTTTGTGCCTAAATACTGAGGATCGTTTATACATATACTCAGGAGCACGGACCCTGAAGCCAGTCTGCCTTGTGTTCAGAACCTGACTGCTTGTTTCTAGTTGTACGACCTTGACCTTGAACAAATTCTGAACCCCTCCTGACACAGACTTTCCCTCCACAAGTGGAGATAGCAATATTACTCATCTCACAGGTTTTTATTCTTTTTCCTGATTTAGTTGTGCTTTATAAAATGTTTATTAATACACAGAAAACAGAGTTCATGTATCTCATAGGTACAATTCTAAGATAATAACATTAGATGTCCAAAGTTATGTTGAATGCTGAAAACAGTGTATGGCATTGACTAAATGCCTTGTAAATTTTAGCAGCAATAGCTTATGTTATTATTGATGAGAATCGGGGAATGCATTCATTGAACAAACATTATTTGAGCATCTGTTCTAGGCCAGGCATAGAGGTAAGGTCCTAGAAATACATGGATGAATCAAACAGAAGTAGACTCTCAGATAATCACTTCACAGATTGAGAACTATTTGAAATCCTTAATAATAAGGACTATCATTTTGTATCCTTACTATGTGCCATTTAAAATGTGTTAAAGGCTTTATTCATATTATCTATTTCAGTCATCACAACAAACTAGTAAAAAAAAAAATTTGCCTATTTACCCCATTATTCAGATAATAAGGTAGAGGTTTACACAGCAAGCTAACCTGTACAAGGTCTAAGAGCAAAGTCTTGACTCTATCCCCTCATTCTTTCAACATCTACTGGGTACTGCTGCTACACGGCTCTGAGCTGATGAGAGAGAACTAAACACATGTGAAAATCACAGTGAAAGCCAAAGGTTTGTTTTTCAAATATCAGCCTGTCTCAAATTAAAATAATTACACAACAAATAGGTTATCTATGATATGACGTTCCTGAGTTTTGGACAACAACCAACAGAACAACCTAGTGTTCATTTTGACAATCTGTAGGCCAACAAGGGAGAAACATGCATTTTAGAATAATTCAAATGCCTCTGCCATTTATAAACAATCAATGATTTTAAACAATATGAACTCTTAGGAAAGTAATCTTAATGTTCTTTTTAATTCGGGCACTATACAAGCTAATAACCATTGTTGCAGTTAACTGCTTACTGGTTTCTTGCCACTTTCCTTTCATTATAAGATATTAACAGACAGAAGCAAATTATACAATATATATTTATTCAAGCTGAGATGACTTGACATCATTTATTACAGTTGTGCTTCCCCAACATTGCCTGGTTATTCTCTTAAAACTAAAATTTCTTTAGCTCCAAACTGACTTAGCATACTCCCTGCAGTGATACACTTGCTAATCATGACTCAAAATGTGGAGCTAGAAGAGGCTGAGATAATATGTTGTCACTCCCATATTTATCACCACATTTCCTGAATCATCCAGCTTCGTAATGATGATTTCTTTCCATTCTTTGCACTGTTTGGCAACCACATGTTTTGTGAATACCTAAGAACACTTATAAATATTCCCTTCCCTTGCAACCAATAAATCTTTAAAATTAAAAGACAAAGTTAAAATGACTTCTGTACTTCCCCAACGTCTCTACTAAATGTACCATACATCTCACAATTTCAATATTCACAGTTTAAGGAGCAGTGATGACTTTCAATCTTGCTGTGTGGATAAAGAAGGAGGGGTGTGCTTTGCAGTTTATTGAAAGCTATTTTGGGAGTTAAGTCTTGATGGCTACCTGTCTTATTCTTTCTGCTTCTCCATCCTTTCTCCTCCATCCACATTTATTGACACCTGGCATTAGCCTCTTATTCCACAGAACTTCGTTTTTCTTTTAGAATCAGAATTGGAGAGACAAATATTATAGAAACAACAATTTCAAGGATCTAGTGCAATGACATGGATCAATGCTTATTGAAATTTCAGGAAGCCTGATCTGCTGAGAACATAGTTAGCTGGTATGGCTCATATTTCTAGATAATGATCACAGAGTGGCTGGGGGATGGGTTAGGAAGAGGGAAGCTTCTGGCAAATGATAGCATGGCTTTCACTCTGGGGAAAGCCACAGATGCTTGGAAACAAAAACATGTTTACCTAGAGGAAGCTGTGCAGGTTCAATGTGCTCTCCATCATATACTGTACTAATTCTAATATATAAATGGCTACTTACAGCAGCCCTCCTGCCCCCTATTAAACTCTACCGAATTGCCCCTCTTATTTCTTTAATGCTTTTACCAATCTGGCAATTATTGACCTCTTAACTTGTGTATTGCCTTCTCCCTCTTACTAGAATATAGGTGTCTTGTGGGAAAAAACCTCACCTTTCTGGGTCACAGAATGTAGAAGATGCATGGAAAGTAGATATTCCAAGTATTTTATTAAAAATTGGAATTTGCATATTGCTTCACCCAACTCTTAAAAAAATAGCCTCAGAGCAAAATAGCCATGTTTTCTCATGCCTACTTATAGCAGACAATCTCCATTTCTTCAGCACTGACATACAGTCTGCCATCTCCAGGACTGACTGTGGTGATAGTATATTGCCAAGTTTCGCTTGCCATGTGAGGCCTTACACATTACACAAGAATTTATAAATTCATGGTTATGGTTATCACTAATCAGAAGTTCATGATTTATGAACATGAATTTCCAAGTTTCGGGTTATATTTAAAGATTTTGCTCAAGAACAACACCCTTGCCTAATCTAAACCTTGTACTTAACACTTAAAGCAAGGCCCTGTAGAAGCAGAAGCCAACATTTTCCCTGGTCCAAAGCAGCATAAATGTATTGTTTTCAATTTGGTGACTTAACAAGGAGTACAACAGACACATGCGTCTTCAGTCGAGGCAGGAATTCCTCCCAAACAAGGGAATCTATTACAGAAGATGGAGATCTGTTTGTTCCCTAAATGAACCACGCAACATAGGAACTGTCATTAGCTACTATAATGCAACGAAGAACTTATAAAACCAGAGCCAGAGTGTTATTAAGACCAGGCACGACGGATTTAAGGCAATATAGATTTCTGAGCTATTTATTTATTTATTATTATTATTGCGGGTCCCACTCTCCCTGCCGCAACAATTCTAGCTCTGCAGGACCCATGTAACAAGGCGATAGTATCTGAGAAATAATGAGCGAAGGAATGCTGTTCTTTCTTTCAGAGCCATCTCAGGTGCGATCTTATACCGTAAAGGACTGGATCAATACTCCCAGCAGCAAGCCGCTCGATACCCCCTGAATTATTGCTTCATTTTTCTTCTTATTATAGATGAGTTGTGTTATTATTTTCCCCAAATCGATATTTTACAACCTTTTTTATCCGTTTCTCCATAAATTTTGTGATTACTTTAAACTGGGAATTCCGGTACACTAAATAAGATGCAGTATCTGAAAGGGACGGAATGTACTGACATGTTTTTGTTTTTGTTTTACTCTTTTAGACACAATGCCTTTTTTAAAGGCACATCATAATCAATAGCCAAAGAAAAATGTTCAGGGAGAAAAGTTTAACATAATCTTGTTCTCGCAAAATAAAAATAGAAATCCTATAAAATATCAACGGCCCAAATAGCAAAAAGTTGAAAAAACACAAAAAGAGGCACAATTGATAAATACTTTGCATTTGAAATTTCATTCTTAATGCTGTTTCTCCCCTCCAGTTAAAGGGCCAAAGCAATTCCTTTAAACTGTTTCTCACAAAGGAGATAACTCCATGCACCTTGGAGAGATTTAATTGTCTTCTGTAGCTGTCTCCTGCTAAGTGTTTAAAACATCAGCAAATCAAATCATGTAAACTCATATCCTGTTCTGTGTCAGTTTGCTCCAAGCCTGATTATTTAGATGTTAACATCAGCAGTGCCTACACTTAACGCAAGAGATGGGGAATATACTCCCCTCCGCGAGTTCCAGGATGACTTGAGTTAATTCTATGCTTCCTATGAAATAATGTGTGGTACTTGGCAAAGAATGCTCAGTGGTAACTAAATAATCATTACAGTGCAGCCAGTGGTAATTACATGGTAATTCACATTAACTTTATAATAAGCACTGTATTTTTCGCTATATCCATCTGAGAATGAGGCAGAATCATAGCCTTTCATTTCTTTTTAGTGCCACCCAAAATAAAAATAAAGTAAAATCACTTTAAAGGCAGACGGACAAGGAATATAATCCTGGTGAGTTAAGCTAAAGACTGCATTAAAGAAATACTTAAATCTATTAGGTCTAATTAGACATGACATCCCAGAATTTACAAACAGCAGTTCTAATAAACTCATTAAAAATTTTTGGTGGTTTCTTTAGAAAATGGGAGAATATTATATTATAGGCTGTTATATTACATTAAGGTTTTATAATTTTATATGGGCTCTTCTCTTTTTATGTAAAAGCCTACAGAACTTTATAAGAATATTTCTGATTAAATCAATGAGTCTTAAACAACAATGTGCTTCTTGTAATATGTACTTAATAATGCAATAAACTATTCTAAGTAGTTTAGAATAAAACAGGATGCACTTTATTCTGATTGGCCGAAAGATTTCTGGGCTAGAAGGTCTCAATTCCTTATACCACTGCAGTGCACAATTTGCATGTGACTCTCCATTTGCATACGTATTATTTAATTTTGCAATTATGGGGTCCTGAAAGCACCTTTCATTTACCACCTGGACCCTTAGGAGGAATCACACGATGAATGCATCATGTGTAAGAATATCAAGAAGTAAGTATTCAGAGGAAAAGAAAGCAATGGGAAAATCTTTAATTGAATACTTACATTATTGGCTTAGATTAGATCTGGTTTCAAGTAAGCTACTCTTCATTAGTTGCTGTTGGAAGTATGGAATGAAAATATTTGACTTTTTACTCACTACACTTACCATCAATGGACAACTGCCACTTTTGACTTTCTACTGACAAGTAAGTGTCCTAAAAAAAATCCATTTTTATTTGAATTCTAACACAAGCCCCAAATGAGACTGAGAGTAGAAATCCTTCACACAATCTCACTTTTTTTTTTCATGAATTGGGAATATGTCGCTGATGCAGTGATATGCTCTGCACTTCTGACCACAGTACAAGTCTGGCAACAATTCACATGCTCATTGTCAGCCAGTCAGCTGCCTCTTGGGCTTCAAACAGTAACCAAAGGCCTCACTAAGCCAGACACACCACAAAGCTCTCTTCCCAGGCAACTTGTAATCTTGTCCCTGATTAGCATCATCTTGCAAGTATCTCTCTCTGGTTGACCCTGCTAATTTTGTCTCCAAACCTACTAAATGGAAGATCACTAACTGTGGCAAAGGCTATGGCCTCCTATTTCTTCCAGGACCACCAAAGGACTGAGATTTAAAGGCACAATGGAGGGTCACAGATGCCCTTTGACTAAAATAGAGCATAATAGCAGGTGTCCATGGGTGGCAGATGATGAGAGTGCAGTGGGGGATGCTGTAAGAGTATTACAAAAGCATGTGGAAAAACAGAATCATGAGTAAAGTTTCTTTTGGTGCAAAATTTTTTTTTTAATTCCTGCATATGAGAGGTCTTAAAAATTAGGAGAAATGCTTATTATGAAAAATGATGCATGAATTTCAAAAACTTTTTGCACCATAATAACCTGCTTTTAAATTCACAAACTTTTTGAAGTACCTTGTATGTTCAAGTGGACCCAACCAAGTCCCTCTCAGTTTGGACATTGGGAAAAGGACCCTTCAGTCCCCATGAGGTCTCCCAACAACATACTGGGCTCTGACAGATGCCCTGATCTTATGCTGAGCTTGCACAAAAAGAATGAAAGAAATGCTCTTAATTTTCATGAATTCACTTTACCATTGGAAAAATGGCACTTGGCTCTTCTGTGGGACTTTGATTTACTCAGAGATGAAGAAAGACTTCTTTCATCAACAGAAAGGCAAAGATGTAAACAGATCAGAACAATAATGTCTGTGCTACTCATTTTGTAAACAGATCATATATTGGAAGGCCTTCATACTACCTCAACCTTTCCTTGAGAATTTACTCAGAGATCAGTGATCTTACAGAATTAAAGAGCCTATCAAATTACTATCATAATGTTGTTTAGATGATCTTCATACACATTCATAAAATTGATGTCTTTGTATATTTGTATATTTGAGAACTCTCCCACAAAATAATTAGTAAATCTGTGTATATATGGTTTGTTCTGATTCTGAATGCAAATTAATCCTACATTGGTTTGGGAAAGGCTCTTTTACTATCTGAGCCTCAGGTGCCTCCTCTATTAAATGCTGGAATTGGTACAGGCTCTCAGACTTTTCCATTTCTATACATCAGATTTACAGGCACCTATTCTCTTGAAGCATTTTTGATACGATTCTCCATTAACAGAGCACCTACTATATGCCATGCACTATGCTAAATTTCTCACATACAGTATCTTTACAAATCTTCAAAGCAATCCTAGGAGATACTATCTCTATTTTACAGATGAGGAAATGCAATCTCAGACTGTTTAGAAAACTAGCAAGAGGGGCTGACGCTGTGGCTCAGCGGGTTAATGCCCTGGCTTGAAGCACCAGCATCCCATATGGGTGCTGGTTCGAAACCCAGCTGCTCCACTTCCGATCTAGCTCTCTGCTATGGCCTGGGAAAGCAGTAGAATATGGCCCAAGTCCTTGGATCCCTGCACCTACATGAGAAACCCAGAAAAAGCTCCTGGCTGCTGGCTCCAGATCGGTGCAGCTCTGGCTGTTGTGGCCAACTGGGGAATAAACCATCAGATGGAAGACCTCTCTCTCTCTCTCTCTCTCTCTCTCCCTCCCTCCCTCCCTCCCTCTCCTCTCTGTGTAATTATGACTTTCAAATAAATAAATCTTTAAAAAATAAAAATAGTAAAATAGCAAGAAATTGGGCATTATTCATACTGGGCTCTTTCTTGATTTAGAATATCTACAATCACACAGTTTCTGTTTAATTAAATGAACCTAAGTAAAATACACTTAGTGTAGAGACAAGCTTTTAATAGGACAAAAAGGAAAAAAAAAAAAGGAATCTGGTATAAATACCCTACCATTAGCTTAGTGACTTTATCCAGGTCTTTAAAACAGCTTCAAAGAGTACAATTTGGCTAAACAGGTTATCTTTAAGGTTCACATTCCATAAGCTTAAGATCACATTTTACAGTCATTCCTTCATACATTTTTCCATCCAATGATGTGAATACTGTTTATTGCAACCTGTTGTGCACTAGGCACTGAGAATACAGTGGTGAACAATGCAGACAAGGACCTTGTCTTCATGAAACTTACAGTCTAGTGAGAGGTCCAGGTTATACACAAGTAAATTAGAAAAGTAAGGCTGGTACTGCGGCATAGCCGGTTAAGTCTCCATTGCAAGCATCTTGTATGGGCACCAGATCGAGTCCTGGCTGCTCCACTTCTGACCCAGCTCCTTGCTTAACACATTTGGGAAGCAGCAGGTGATGGTCCAAGTATTTGGATTGCTGCCACCCACATAGGGAACCTGGCTAGAGTTCCTGGCTCCTGGCTTTGGCCCAGCCATTGCAGCCATTTAGGGAGTGAACCACAGGGAAGCTCGCTCGCACTCTCTCTCTCTCTCTCTCTCTCTCTCTCTCTAACTCTGGCTTTCAAATAAATAATACATATTTTTAAAAATAAGAAAATAACCCAGATCGTGTCAGCTGATGCTAAGTGCAGAGAATGGAATGAAAGTGGTGCATGCAATCAAATTGTGAATCCTGGGGAGTCAGCCGAAGCATCTGCAAATCCCTATTCTCATTAATGAATTATATCCATAGAAAATTAAAACTTGGAGTCAAACTACTGCAAGTCCATTTCATAGATAGAAAAATCTGGGCTATTCAAAGGTATAATCACTTACTTGAATGAATATAAATCTGACATCAGATCCATCGCTAAATGATCCAAATTTTCCTAAGAGAACAGTTTACCTTTTCTCAATCTCATTCTTAACACCTGAAACTGAGGATAAAAAGCCCTGTTCTTCCTACCAGACAGAGAACAAAACAGAGTGAATAAATGGCAAGGTATTGGTCAACCATACAACTACAGTGAAGTAAATTATTTATGCAGACATAAGATTTAGATGAGACACACAGTGGATTAATAGCCAGGTCTTTACCCTGGCACCAACATAAAACTTCTCACAAGTCATAATATATTTTTTTTTTACTTTGGTGTTAGTAACTTTAGTAAGTGAAATTTCTAAGACTTTAGATGATCCTGCTATCTCTTCTGAGCTAACCAGTGCACTGTTTCATTTTTCCAGTGTTAGTAAAACTGGAGCTACACAGCTCATTCAAAATGGATTCTTCAGATACAATCCTTCACCCAAATGTTCCAACAACCTCAGGGAGTAGTCTTGGCCTCAGTGACTATTTTAAACAACAGTTAAAACTGAAAGGAAATGGTGCACGTGTGTAGAATGACAGGGAAGGTCATATTCCGTGCAGATATTTAAATGTGAATATATTTTTGGCATTAAACAAAGATCTAAATTAACTCCATATTGACTAGGAGTTGGTGCTTCCTGAAGCTAACCACCAAGGCTGATCCCAGGTGGTTCTGCCCAGCAGGTTAAGCCTCCCATCCATGATGTAAAGAAGTTAACCACAGTTGATGTTAACAGGAAAACGATGAACAATTACATGTGTGAGGTCAAAGAGCAGTGGGTGTGAGGCGAAGTCTGCTCTGTTGTTCCTGCCTGTAATGTATTGAGTCCCAGCTCTGTCTTCCTCTCACCATTGCGATAGTGCAGGAAATCTGAAACCCGTTATTAACAGGATGGGTTCAACTTGTACTTTCAGTTGCCCAAGATGAAGCCTACTTACAAGGGTGAACATCCCTTATTTCAGTCAAAAACATTATGTAGGTGCTGGTATGGTGGCATCGTGGGTTAAGCTACCGCCTGTGATGCCAGCATCCCAAATGGGCGCTGAATTGTGTCCCAGCAGCTCCACTTCCAATCCAGCTACATTCTAATATGCCTGAGAAAACAGCAGAGGATGGATCAAGTGCTTGGGCCCCTGCACCCATGTGGGAGACCTGGAAGAAGCTCCTGGCTCCGCCCCGGCATTTGCTGCCATTCGGGGAGTAAACCAACAGATGGAACATCTTTCTCTATTTCCACTATGTTCCAAATCCTGGCTCCTCCACTTACTGACTAAACCCAGAGAAAGTTCCCTTCTCCTTTTTAAATTTTCTTGTCTTAAAATTGGCTAATAGGCCAGCGCTGTGGCTCAATAGGCTAATCCTCCACCTTGCGGTGCCAGCACACCGGGTTCTAGTCCCGGTCGGGGTGCCGGATTCTGTCCTGGTTGCCCCTCTTCCAGGCCAGCTCTCTTCTGTGGCCAGGGAGTGCAGTGGAGGATGGCCCAGGTGCTTGGGCCCTGCACCCCATGGGAGACCAGGAGAAGCACCTGGCTCCTGCCTTCCGATCAGCGCGGTGTGCCGGCAGCAGCGAGCTGGCTGCGGCAGCCGTTGGAGGGTGAACCAACGGCAAAGGAAGACCTTTCTCTCTCTCTCTCTCACTGTCCACTCTGCCTGTCAAAAAAAAAAAAAAAAAAAGGCTAATAATAGAGCCTGCTTTACTAAGATTTTGGAGGGTCAGGCAGGGGGTGTTGGGATGGATGATTTACATTTCAGTAACATAGGAAAAAAGTCGAAAGAACAGAGAGAGTTAGGGTGGGGGAAAAGTGTGTAATAGGAGAGAACAGCAGGATGAATCTCCACCAAGGATGTTGAAAAATCAGAGAATCAGTGACAGAAGAGTTCAGCACTCATCAGGAGACACCACTCTCCTGGGAAGAGGATGGAGGGACCTATATTACTTATTAATTGTGATAATTTTGGATTTAGGGTTCATATATGGTTAAGGGTTTTAAATGAGTTTCTTTTTTTTTTTTTTTTTTTTTTTTTTTTTTTTTTTTTTTTGACAGGCAGAGTGGACAGTGAGAGAGAGAGACAGAGAGAAAGGTCTTCCTTTGCCGTTGGTTCACCCTCCAATGGCCGCCGCAGCCAGCTCGCCGCGGCCGGCGCACCGTGCTGATCGGAAGGCAGGAGCCAGGTGCTTCTCCTGGTCTCCCATGGGGTGCAGCGCCCAAGCACTTGGGCCATCCTCCACTGCACTCCCTGGCCACAGCAGAGAGCTGGCCTGGAGGAGGGGCAACCAGGACAGAATCCGGCGCCCCGACCGGGACTAGAACCCGGTGTGCTGGCACCGCAAGGCAGAGGATTAGCCTACTGAGCCGTGGTGCCGGCCATGAGTTTCATTTTTATTTATGAAAATTATAGTACTTTTTCACATAGCAGGGGAAGTTTTTATAGAATTCATTGACCCTAGAGGTTGTTCAGGTTGCAAACAGAAGCAACTCCATGCTATAGCTAAATATGCTTTTGTGAGCTACTCCCAACACCTAAGGATACATACACTCACTCACTGATGACTGATAATTTCCAAGAAATGTGGCTATCTCTAATTCTGACCCCTAAAGAATCCAGGCACGGACAACTGGCCCTGTACTGCAGGTTTTTCAGAAACACACAGACAATAATCTAAATTCAAGATATGTGTATGTCTTAACATGAAGATAAGGATGTATCTCATTATAAGGCTCTCCCAAACCATGAAATAATTATCAAAGACTGAAAATTATTTTAAATTACCAACCCTGATATTTATGACATATGAGTATTATCAAATGAGAACACAAATTACATAATATTATGTAAGCTATCACCCTATTTTGGTAGTGAAAAAATATATATAGGACAGAGATTGGAAGATACACGCCATTAAAAATAATATTAGCAGTTCACATTTACTGAGTGTTTAAGTTTTTAAGAACTAGCAGCAATGTGGGCAATTTTATTATTTTTAATATTTTCATTGGTGCTCAATAAATTAGCTGAAATCAATAAGCATTGGTATGCAACAAAAACAAAAAGAAAAATGAATTTTATGTGCTATAGGACTCTAGGTCTGTTAACTTTAACAATGAACAGAAGGAAAGGCATTAGACTGCAAACTTGGATAAACAAAACCAAAATAACTCTCAATAAACATTTGGAATATATCTTTGAAAAAGAGAAAAAGAAATGTCATCCCCCTTCTCTCTCACTCCAAGATATTGGAGACATTTTCAACATACATAGTTAGAAAGTTGAAGGGTTAATTTATCATGATATTTGGTAAGAAAAAAAAAATAACAACAAAAAAAACTTGTAAAACTCCAAATAGTTTATTGGCATTGAAAACCAAATCATGTTATATCATACTAAAAAGATTAGCGGTTCAAGATTTTATAGTATTGCATGATATTGGCAATAATACATAGAAAGCTCAGCTTACTACTTTTATTGTTAATAGCTTTCTAATCCCTTACCAGAAATTTATAGTTGAGAAATAGCAACACATCTTAAAGATTAAAACCATGTGACAAATAGTTCATGTCCCTTAATAACCAAATCACATGCCTTACATTGGGCAAGCTTATCTGCCCTTTCCTTCTATATGGCTTCATTGGTAGGAAATACTTTATATACCTATTACATGAATGATGAATGGGACCGTTGGTTATGGTCTGTTATTTGCTTGGCTGTAGTCAATATGTTTTCTTTGGACAGGGATTTCTGTGATTTATCTCTCTTCCAGCCTTATCACTTATTAACTCTGGGTAGACAGGAAAAAGCCAAGGTTGTATATAAGGCCTTGTGGCTATTTAGACCTCTAATGTCAGTGAAAATATCCCTTCTAATGATTCTGTTACACTAGCTGCTCAAGTCTTGATTACACTCCACTCCAAATAGGAAATAAAGATCATATTTCTTGGAGAGTATATACATAAAATATGCAAAATAATATGCTTCCTTCAGTCCAGGTTTATTCTTTGCAGAAAAGCTTTCGTTTTATAGATGATACAGAAGTACAATGGTTACTTTTTCTGATTGTTGTTACCCCCATTCTGGCACCAATAATGTTTAACTATATAAATATGAAAGGATTTGAATTCACCAACACATCAGCCTACATGGGATCAGGAAAAAAGTCCCATTTTGTGGACAAAACCCCCCAAAGTCAACAAATACCCTCCAGTAGAGCAGAGACTCAGGACCTACTCTTTGTGTCACAAAAACAAAAGGAACAAACATTCCCTCTGCCTTGAATAATTTTCTCACTTGGATTAATATTTAAGACATGTGGACAGGCATATCCTGAGAATTTTTCTTTCTTGTTGGATCTTTTCCAATTAGGACATCACTAAGGCATAACCACGAGTCAAGTGTTCAATACACAGCCCTCTTTCAGCTGTCTTCTAAGTGAAAACAATATGATAAAAAAGAAAACACATTCTTGCCTGCCTTTCTCTAATTCTTCCCAAGTTTGCTTAGGCTTGTCTTCTTAACAATTCACTTATGTGGAGAATATTTGCCTTTGCAAAATATTTTCATGCCCATTTTTTCATTGATGCTCACAAGACTCTTTGGACACACAGAAGAGTGATGACACTTGTTAAGCTGAGGAAGTCAAAAATCTAGAAGACTTAACCCCTCTTTCAACCCCACATCCAACCCATCTCACATCCTTTCCAATTTTCCTCTTAAATACCTCTTGAATCCTTTCATTTCATGCCATCTCCACCCATTACCACCTAAATTGAAGTCACCAACTCACTCTCCCAATCGCAATGAATCTCCTAAGAGGTCTTCCAACATCCATTCTTGTCTAGTATGCTCCAGCCACCCAGAATTATTTTTTCCAAAATGTAAATATGGTCATGTCCACTTGTCATGTTAGATACTTCTATATCTGCCCATTGTTCTTAAGATAACAACCAAATTCCTCTCCATGGCTTTCAAAGTTTTGAACACGTATGTCCCTGCTCTTTTCATCTTCTTTCTTGACATTCTCCTCCTTCTTGATGTTTAACCTCAAAGGAGTTCTTACAGTTTTCCAAGCTGCCACAATTTCCCCACACAGTGCCTTATATTCTCCCATCTGCTTGAACGCTCATACTCTTTCCCCAACCCCAACCTTCACTATTTCTGTGTTAACACTTAGTCATCCTTCAAAATTCAGCTCTCATTTCTTTCATGAAGGGTAGTACCTCTGACCAACTAGTCAGGGTTTCTTTGTTACATAATAATCTGAAACCCCATTCCTGTTTCCTGGACACTTGCCGGGTCTGAAATTGTAAACTGATCAACATTTATGTTCCCTTTAAGACAATCAGATCAATGAAAATGGGCCATATCTAGCTTTGTTCAACATTGTTTTAGGACATTGCCTAGAACTGGTTTATAAAATTGTCTGGAATAGAACAGGAAATCCACATTTTTGAGATGAATGAAGTAACAAAAAGAAGTAATCAAATCAGAACTAGAACCCAGGTCTCTTGATACTTTCCCTAATGCTTAGAAAAAAATCATGTCTTTAATCATGATGAAAGCTGGCACATATATAATATCAAAGCATACTCTGATAACCAATTCTTCTTTGGATTTTCGAGAGAAACAACACTATTATTGTCTGCTTCTCTCTTTTTGAGTCTACTTTTAAGGAGCACATAAGGTACTATTAGGACTGCATTTCATACATTGAGCCATTTAGTCCTCAGATGAAGGTACTATTAAGATATCTCAATTACAGATGAGAAAATTAAGCATATTTACAATATAGACCTAAAACCATTCTTTAACAGAAACCCCAACTGCTGTGTACTAGGCATGTAAAACTTCAAGTGAAAAATGACATAACCTTAATTAACAGCTCTTATTTACATTACATGTCATCCAGAGTACAAAAATCAATGAGAACTCATTGATCCTGGGCAATATGTCAATCAACCATTACAGAACACCTATCAGATTGTTTCAACACAGAGTTTCAAAGAGTATAGGATCAGGAAGGGATATCTCTTCTCTCATAAAGTCTGTGGACATTTTGTGATTTGTCTTCCAAAGAATAGTATAGAAATCCAGAGGCACAAAACAGTATATGATAAATGAATGGTCTAACTACATGGGGAAGTCAGATACAAATACAGAGATTCTTCCAATCAATCAAGGTAAGCAAAAGGGAACATAAAAGTCTCCTACCCCAATTGGCTTATTTTATGGTGAAGAGATAGAAGTCCAGAGCAGATAAGTAACATGTCCTAGGTCTTGTAGCCAGATAGTAACAGAGCTGGGGCTAGCACACACCTCACTGCTCTCAGCACAGTGCTCTGTCCACCAGCCTTCACAGGAAACAGTGTTTCAGTTGGATCTTACCTAAGGAATTACCATGCTCAAAATGCCCAGTGAGGAGATGGGCTTGACTAGAGGTGAGAAAACACTGGGCCCAGAACACAGTGAGACCTGAATGCCAAGCAGAGGATTTGAGGTTATATCTTAAATATTGTGAGTCAAGAGGGAAGCCTTCCCTGCAGGATATTCACATGAAAGTGGCTTTTCAGAAGCTTAATGTGGCAGTGAATTAGTGTGAAGAAAAGGCTAAAGAACATGAGATGCATTAGGTACGAACTCTTCACTTCTCTAAAAATAATGCCTTTACCACCAAGATGGCAACTCTCATTTTGTGGAGGAGGTTGTCAAGCATTGGAAACAGAGCTTTCTGGTCTCAAACTTCTTGAACCTCAAGTGGAAACTACTTATAACTAAAACATCTCGGAAGGTGGTTGGTACTGGGCTGTAATCATGTTACTACAGCCTCCTACCTTTGTTACTACTGTCTCCAGAGGGAGGGGTTGAAGTTTGGGATGGAAACCAAACTATCAGCATGTGTTGTTCCCCAAAAAAATCCACACTATGTGTTTTACAAATCAGGATCCCCTCAGTAAAATACTTATTGTTTGAGAACATTCCTGAGAATATATCCATTATAACCAAATTATTATATTCACATTTATTAACCTCTTTTTCTTGCTACCTTATCCATATTTTGCTCTTTTTATTTGTGATTGATGGTGTTATTTTTTTTTTACCAAGTCCTAAGGTGATGATGATAATGATAGTGATGGTGCTAATAACAACAAATACACAGTAGTCCATTGTAAATGGCAATGAATGAATGAACAATAATAGCTGCCATTTATTAGTGGAAATTACTGGTATTTGGTGTAAAGCTAGATTCTTTATATACATTTCTCTGATCCTAAATACAACTCCAGCGAGGTATTATTGCCTCCTTGTGAAGATCAGGTCACTGTGGTTCACAGTTGTCACAGAATGTCCCAAGGATAGCCTCTCTAGTGAGTGATACAGCTGAGAATTCAGTCCACCTCCAACATCTTGGACTCAAGCATCCAATCACTCTGCTATACTGTGTTCTTGGGAGTCAGGAAGGAAAAAAAGAGGGGGGGGGGGGTAAGAGGTGGAAGTAGGGAGGTAGGAAGTAGGGAAACAAAAATGGTGAGAAAGATGAAAAAAAAGGAAAACTTGAATGTCACAGTAAAAGTTGTCAAGTTCTACAGAGCATATTGAGTCAAAATAACCCCTCCAGCTGGCACCGTGGCTCACTAGGCTAATCCTCTGCCTGCGGCGCCAGCACACCGGGTTCTAGTCCCGGTCAGGGCACCGGATTCTGTACCGGTTGCTCCTCTTCCAGTCCAGCTCTCTGCGGTGGCCCAGGAAGGCAGTGGAGGATGGCCCAAGTGCTTGGGCCTTGCACCCGCATGGGAGACCAGGAGAAGCACCTGGCTCCTGCCATCGGATCAGCGCGGTGCACCGGCTGCAGCACACCAGCCCCAGCGGCCATTGGGAGGTGAACCAATGGATAAGGAAGACCTCTCTCTCTCTCTCACTGTCCACTCTGCCTGTCAAAAAATTAAAATAACCCCTCCAATGTACAAAGCAATGTGTTATGCATTGGTAAATTATTTTGGGCACAAGGCATGAACAGGGAGTATTTCTAGGAAAAACTATTTCAAAGTAAATTCTAAGACTAATACACAGGAATTTGGGTTAGTTCTTCTCCATAGGCAGAAGTTAGATGAAAAATGTTTAGACTGGAAGATAACAGTAGTAGAAAGGGTCTGAGAAGTGACCTAAGTAATGATAAACAGCTGAACTGTTAGGTATTCCTGCATCAGACCTTTTACCAACTTTCTAGAGAGCAGGCAGTGTATGGCCCTCAGTGCATACCTGTTAGTCAAACATCATCTTGGTGGCTCATTCTGGCAGCCATATATTGCTCAGACATAGCAGCCACTCCTACGGAGAAGTGACTGGAATGAAAGTTGGATTGGCCACTTTTTATCAGGAAAACCAATTCTAAGAACTTCAAAGAAGCAGCTGACATTTCCTAAGAATCTTCTATCAGCTCCCAAGGTTATGTAGGGCTTAGCAGGAGAGATCATGATTCTAAAAGACCCAAGTCACTTAAAGATCTAACAACTGCAAGAAAACAAGCTGTGAGAATAATAAAGTACTGGAGAGACCCCTTACATGGCAACAGAATTATGGTAGATTTACTTCTCACTAGACTGACTGACCAAACACATGATGATAGCGCTTTGAAAAGAACCCTGTGACTAAAAAAGGGTGTCATTTTCATCTTTTAGAAGACATTATTCAACATTTAAAGTCAGTCTTGCCTTGCATTTACCTAAGAATAACTAAAACAGTAAAGTAAGATCTGGGAAGCGCTATTGAGCCTTTTTGTCCTAATCAAGTTGGGATTCACTTTCCTCCATGATTCTGATTGGGCAAACACAAGGGACTCTCACATATGGAAGCTCAGAATCGTGTGTTTCTGGTAGGAGGAGCCATGATGGAGAACTGCCCTCACCACCCTCTCAAGTGGAGCAAGCTGGCAAGTAGTCTGGGTTTAGTCAAATTCTTTCCTCTCTACCCAAAAAGTCTGCCTTAATTTACATAGATTAGGTCATACAGCTTCTGCCTCAGGGTTTTGTTTTAAATGATTATTGATTTTTAGAGCCTTCCATTTCTACACATCCAAACTCTCTCCAGCACACTATGAACACAGCAACAGTGCCTTAATTTGGGGTATTTTTTGGCTCTGTGATATTTCTTTTTTTTTAAAGAGAAGAATTCCAAATGACATTCCATGAGAAACAAGAGGTTCAGTTGACTCGATCCAGAAAACAAAGCTTCACATCTTGAAATACTATCGATGTTAGAGAAAATGAAGTGTGAACTTCTGTGGGTGGACTGGGGAGGGGTGCTGTACATTTACAAAGACTCAGGCAGCTGTTTGAATACAAAGAACATGGAGGTTTTACAACCCATCTCTAGGCCCTCACTAGTATGTGGTGACAAGCAGAGAGGTAAACTGAGTAAATCACACACACCAGTAGCCCCAGCCATGAACCAGCAACCCTTGGTAAGGGCATTTTGTGGTAATGATTAAGGGGCCTATAAGTAATTCACCAATTAACAGAGCTTCTCATTTGCTAGAAATGATGTGATGGCGCAGCAACTGTTAATGGCCCACTATGTACCAGTGGAGAAATCTTTGTTTCGATTTCTTCAAATTTTTGTTTTTCCAATATGGGGAAAGGTTACACTCTCTACTAAAACATTTTAAAAATGAAGGCTTTTTGTCTGTTGCCCATAGTTTGAAGCAAGAGCAGAGCATTTTTTCATACTTTAAATGTCACACACAGGTACCCATGTGCATACACACCAACTTTTCCCACTCTCCCTTAACTACTTTGCTAGACTTGCAAATCTGTTGCATTTATGTTTGATCTTAATTCCAGTGTAATATAGATTTTTCCAAGATGTGATTTCTTAAATTGATGGCAATTTTTTTTAATGGTTAAAAAAACTCCAAATAATGATGGGTCCCTAGCTATTTTCTTTTGAGAAGTTAAGTAATTTAATGGGGCTGATTTTTTTTTTCAAACTTTTACGGCCAGGTGGCTCTAGGGGATATTTTGTTGAACACTGATTAAAAATAATTTCTTCTAAATGAGACCTGACCACAAAATGGAACCATTAATGGGCAGGGACATTGTCACCAAAGCGGAAACCACGGCTGATTGCCTCTTGTACCTCCCACCACACAAGCATTTTCTTCCTTTTCTTCTCCTTTTCTTGCGCTTAATAGCAGAGTAAATAAGCAGCCAGCAAGGCCTAAATGTTTTCGGCCAAAAACAGAGTCCAAACTCCTCAGAGAAAACATTTGGCCTCTGTGGTTTTGTAATATGTTCCAGAACACCGAGTTCAGTGAGGAACATTGTGAAAAACTCCCATCCAGTGGAATGATGGTGGGGAATGTTACAGTATCAGAAGTTTCAATTGGTCCTTTTCCTGCAGGCCCATAATGAGGCTTGTAAAAAAAAAAAAATAGTGCTATGTGGAAGTTCTCATGGGAAAAATGAATGGCAAGAAATCCTAGCTTTAAAAGAAACAGCTAATCTGCTAGTTTGATTGTTCTTCAAAACTTACGCTGAACCAATGAGCCTAATTAAAAACACTTGGCCTACTTCTATAAGGCATCACAGCTTTCTCTATGCTTCGTTTGTATACACCGCAAAACTCCAGATAGACTATTATTTTTTCAAGTGCTCACTAACAAAGTGCTGACTTTGTTGGGATGGCTGAGCTAATTTCTTGAACTCAGTGTGAAACCTTAGCTAAACAAAATTGTGGTAATTTTCCTTAATTTGTAAAAGTGATTGGAGTGCAAACAAAATTTTCCTCTTGGGTCAATCCTATAATTTTCAATTAACTAAAACTAATCGTCAGGCAGGCACCAAACCTGCATTTTGTTTAAAGGGCTGGGAGGCATTTCCAAGGGTCAGGATGCATTAATTGTTTTTATAATTTTGAGACAGAGAGACTAAGAATCGTGTTCGGTTTTGTTCCTAGCATTAAAATACAAGAGAAAGATGTTTTGAGATAAAATGTCACAGCAAAATAAAATTTGTCGATTTAATTGTATGGTTATAATTAGGACACACTAACAGTGTTATCCCTTCACTGCTATGCAATCTCTTTGAAAGCAACTTCTGCTTTGGAGTAAATGTGGCCCCATGATCCTTTGCATGAATGTAGGAGATCTGGGATGGGTTCATGTAGACAGAAACCCAGACCGACACTAAGCAGGAAGCCAGGATTTCACTACTCGGAGTGCAGTCCTTTAGCAAGCAGCATCAGTCTCACTTGGGAGCTGGTAAGAATTACAGTCTCTGCTACAGCAGAATCCGAATCATAAAAAAGATCCCTCTATATCTGGTTTACACTGCACCACGTGGGGATCTTTTCCAGTCCATGTTGGGTACTTAGACAATTCACCTGAAGTATCTGCACAGAGATCCCGCCTGGATCTGAATCCCTGAATACAAAAAAATACAAAGACAGTTTGTATTCCCTCTCCAACCCAAGCTCTCTAGTACAAACTGGCCCAAGTACCAAGGCTATTTTCAGGAGGACAAAATGCAACTTAATGGGGGAGAAAAGAACCAAGCTCAAATTAAATATGAAAACTGCCAAATGTATAACACAAATGCTACAAGTAAACTGGAAGAAAGTTGGATTCCGACTGTCCATGAGAGCACATTCCCACTCTATAAAGCAAACTAACCCCAGCAGTTTGGCTTAACATCCAGAGAGACTCAAGAGTGCTCAGCGCACCTCTTTCCCCTTCTCTTTTTCCCAGGCTGCTTCTTTAGGCATCCGGCTAATTGTTCCAACAGCTCTGCCATTCAGCACACACACAGAGATACATTTTTAATAACAATAGATGCTACTCATTTAGTCAAGCATATCATGAAATGGACAATGTCATATTAACAGAAACTGGATTGAATAGTAATATACTAGCTTATGCCTATAAGATACAATAAAAAGACCCCACAGGCCACGGAAGTTCTCCGTTCACCATGGCAGTGGTTCTTACCTGTGTAGATGAATCTGCCTGGCGTCCCTTTGCAGAACTGCTTGGATTTGTAGGACAATGTGACTTCCACAACACCAGGGATGTGCCGAGGAGGGGTCTGCACACGAATGGCATGAGGAGTAATCAACTGGAGGAGAGAGTGGGGGGGAACTGTCATTACGATATGTGAAAGACTCATTTTGCAGCTTCCCTATCAGTTCTCCATAAACAAAGCTTTAAAACACATAATTAACCTGTCAATGTTTAAATGCAATCTCGATGGAACCTTTATAAAAGACACTGACAACAATATTTACAAGTGCTCTGAGCACAGCCATAACAACATTATCTGGGTTTTCCTACACGGCAGGCACTCTGCTTCCTGGTTTGAAAAGGGAACCTGGCCTAATGAAATGATTTATCTACCACAGGATATCCTTTGGAAAATCTCTGTTTGAAACAGACACCCCATTCTGAGTTGAGCTTTGCCATGAATCTCCTGAAGCTGATGGGTCTGGTTTTTGAACTGAGCCCCAAAACACGTGGACAACACAGAGGTAGGAAAACAGTAGGCCCAGGCATTCTGATTAGCTGCAGAGCACATACATGAAAAGCCCTGAAGAGCATGCAGTGCTTTAACTACCAGAGGCACAATCAAAGAGCTTTAAAGGCAAAACCAGAGAAATCTGCCTCCCTGGCATAGCTGAAGGATCTGGCAGAACGGAGGACTGTCCATAAAAGAAAAATGGAAGGCTGGTGAGGGAGCTGCCGAATGCTCGCTGGTCCACTGTGCAATTCCCTGTGCACAGCGAGCAAAGCCACTGCTGAGCTCTGCTGGCAATCAGATTACACTGTGAAGCAGAATTTATTTTTTATTACTCTTATCTTTGTTTGTATAACAAAAATGTTATTAATGGCCGTAAAACTGGCATTATCTGGTTCTTTGAAAAATTCAGCTCTGGTATTTGACTGGTTGACCTCTGATGGTACTGGATTCTATATGTTCTCTCCATGACATCTGCAGTTGCCCACTCTGACTCTGTTCTGATGCACTTAGTTAACATTTGTGGTATTGAGTTTGTATACAGCAGATACTACATACAGTATACAAGAGTTTATACTATCTTACGCATGTGCGTAAGATATTCATGAGGATAATCAGAAAGTACTTTTATTTTAGTGGGCAGACCAAGCTCAATTCAAACATCTCGCCCAGAGAATCACAGATGACACCGTGAGAAGTTGAATCCAGTTCCTGGATTCCCCCAGGGTAAACTGCCCCAACACCAAGTCCTGGGAAAAGGAATGTGAACAAGTTGCTTCTGCTAAAATCCACAAGTGGTTTCTGGCAAGTGTTCCTTCTTGAAACATGAGTAGGCATCAGAATAATACCATTTTAACTTAGAGCGAGAAATGACTCATCCTCTTCTGTAGAATATAAGGATGCTGAGCTTATTTGTTGAAGGCATTCAAAAGCTATTTCAGTAAGACCAGGCTCACATGGAGACTGGGTTGATTTCCACAGCTAACGGTTTTGAATGGCTCAAGGTTCACCCAAACAAGCACACATATAAAAATCATTTCTTTACATTTTGTCCCATTGATGTTGAAATTCCTCACAAGTGTATTACGCACTTTCTAAAATAAGTAACGTGTAAATAATTTAACTTAGTCTTTATGAATCAAGATCACTATTTGGAATACCCTATATTGTATCTCGTTGTAAGATGTAAATACTCTGACTACTGAGGCATGAAGGGCCACTTTCTCCTGCACTAGATGATTCTAAATAGCACAATTTTGGAATCATTTTTATTTTACTGTTTCTTTGCATGTTTTTTCCTCCTGTGGCTCACTGTATTTTCTCATTTGCTCTTGTGATCGATAAGCATAGGACCAGGAAATCAAATTTAATGTTGTATAGAGAATAGGAGAGGAAACAGGTGTTGAAGGATACTACAAGATGATCTTCCAAAATCTAGTACATGCTAACATCAGTTGTTCAGGGAGCATTCTTTCAAAGTTGGGAACTAACATCTGTCAAGTACCTAAGAAGTAGCTACTGCAAAGCTCGGGATTTTATATAAAACCAGTAGTTTGTTCAGGAAAGTGGCTGTGTTTTTGTCTCTTTTTGTTTTTCACCTGTGAAAACAGAGTTTTTAAATGGTTAAACTGCATAAGATTGCCCTGGTAATCTGCAATAACATCCTTTAGGTGGCAGGAACAAATACTTCCTTTCTAATCACAGGGAAGAACTATTCATATGGAAACTTTAAAAGGTAGTAACAAACTCCAATACTTCACATCCAAAGACTGTGTGTTTTCTATACACACTCTTGCTATCTTCTCTTTCCATTTATTGCCTCATCCTTTGCTGACTTTGAAAGTAAAGGTTCTTATATTGTTAGATTTCAAACATGCTTTTATTTATGAGTTACTTGGGATTTACAATAATACTTAAAAGAACCTGCAGCCAATTAGAAAATCCTTCACCTCTCTTCCTTTTTCTTAAAACATAAAGATATTAATAAATAGGTGGATAGAGATTTTTTTTTAAGTTTATGTGCTTATTACCTACAGACGCTACACTAAGGAACAAAATTCACGGGCTTTACTAGATACGACTGCAGTGAAACTACTGATTGTCTGTGAGGTTTTACCATAAAGCATTAGGCTCAGGAAATTCAAACAAATTTTCATTTGCAATTTCATTTTCGAGTTTAATCAATTACCCTAACTAAGGCAGAGATTCCTTCTTGAAACAACTGTCCTTCGCAGATGAGGTTAAAATCTGAGTCATCATTAGAGAATGAATTCATTAATATTTTCCCTGCTGTCGATATTGGTGTGGGAACAGTCTCTAGCACTGATGGCTTAAACAAGAGAACCATTGTGGGTGATGGCTATCAATTTGAAGGCATAGGTTTAGTTACTAACCATTCAAAGAACTATCAAAGTTATTGCTGGTAAGAATGTCAGTAGTCATTCAAAACGAATTCTCTCATTTTCACAGCTAAGGATATAAAAGTTGAAAAAAAGTCTAGTGGCTTCAAAAAATGATCCAACATCTTAGGAGAAGGATGTTATTTAGAGAAGAGGGTCTAGACTCCAAGGCCCTCAGATCCAGGATTTCACACATCGTTCCAACTTGGTTGCACTAAGGGGAGCCACTCTTAGCAACCAGAGTAGAAAGGTCTGTATTAATTCTAAATTTTCCACATTTCCATAATTCAAAGATCTCTTTCTCATGTTTTGTCATATATATATACAACCTATGCAATTCTGTACTTAACAGTTTTAAGTGGATTATCTTTTTGTTTTAAAACATTTTAAGAGGAAATTTCATATTGCTACAATAATTGGAAAACTGCCAACTAAGAATGTATTGTAGACAGTAATCTCAACATGAAGATGTTAAATTCTAGCTGGATACTGTTGAAAACCTGGAGGACTTTACTGAAAAAGAGGGCTAACTAGCATTAGATATAAAAGAGTTATTTGCCCCAACTGAGACTTTCTTCCTTAGCATAAATCAAAAGTGCAAACAAGAGACAGAAGAATAACTTTCTCACTGGGTGATTCAGTCCTATTTAACAACTGTTGAACCCAAAATTGTCTCCTGTTCTGACAGGGGTACATGCCCTATACTCTGGGAAATTCTCTTCTATGTGATTAGAAGGCAGATGCACTGTTGACTTGACCTCTAGAACTACAAATCAAACAAGCTGGGTTAGAAGTGAAGATTCTGAGACTGTAACATCTGACACTACTTTCTCCCTTGTTGGAAGTCTTCACTTTCTTTACATCTTTTTTTTTTCTTCACCGTCTTTACATCTCACTCATTCTAACATGTAAGACTTGCAAAGTGTCAGAGTTTACCACAGCATTTCACATTCATCAGCTTTTAAAACCCATCCTGTACACCAACATATTCCAGATAAGAAGTGTTGAGTGTCAGGCAAGGTGATTAATATCATTTGAAATACTAGGAAGAAACTCCATCTCTTATGCCTATAAGTAACTGTTTTCCATAACTCTTCTCTTACTCATTCGGGCCTAACTATTTTGGTTTTCCTCATTACTCCATTTTTCTGCCAACTTGTTACCTGTGGAAATTTTACAAGTTCTATCACATCTTTAATTTCCCTCTTTTTACTTGCTTACCCTTTCTTGAGTTTACTTATTGACTCAACCACCTCAGATAAACTGATACCTGCAGACTTGCTCTCTTTGGCCAAGCACCAGACTTTTATAAGCAACATAGCCACAGCATCTCTCCAAACATGTCTTCCTGGCACCTCAATCACAATAGGACCCGAGTTAAATTTTATCATCTTACTCCCTCCAAATGTACTTCTTGCCACTGAATTCCCTAAGATACTACAAGCCTCCAAATTGCTCAAAATAGAAAACATGGAGTTATCTTTAGTTTTCTAATTTTTAACACATGCTGACTGCATCCGCACCGGATTCCAGTGGCAGCTCTTTGCTTCTGCACTTTTCATTTTGCTCAGGTCGTCATCCTTTCTTACTTAGACTACTACAGAATGGTAATTGCCTTTCAGAATGGTCTCTCTCTACTTTGACTTTCTCTGCCAAAATTATGTTCTTCAAACGTAATATTACCATGTCATGCCCTAACTCAAACCTTCAGCTTTCCACTTTGCCTACAACATATACTCCAAACTCCTTGGCATAATGCTCACGGCACTCCATGGCCTGACAGCCCATCTATTACCTCCCTGCTTTTCCCTTCCCCACTCTCGAGTGTAGCGCATGTGAGTATATGGGAACATCACACCCCTGCCTAACATTTTTGCTTTGTTTCTTACCATTCCTTGCCTACACATTCCCCTATGGATATTCCAATTGTTCTTAGGACCCTGAACATATGCTCTCTCTTCCAATAACTTTACTAATCCACAAAGTCAGGATTTCCTGCATCTTTGTGGGAATTTATACAATTATATAATTTATACTGGAACATTTAGCAGCCTATTTTCTTTGTGCTATGAAGATTTTTCTATATATTCTTCTCCAATTAGAGATCCCGAGATCAGCAAGAGTTTAATTCACACTTGTGTTCTATAAAGTAGTTAGTTAAATGAGTGCCTGACACTGATGGTATTTTTAAAGTATTTCTGGAATATGTATACTTGTAAATTGGATCACAATTGTGCTAGATCTTTGGGTCCCCCAGGCACAATGATACTATCCATAGGAGTCCACTTTTTTTTTTACATTTGAGATGCAAAGAGACAGAGTTCCCTTCCTCTGGTTCGTTCCCCTCTCCTCCTGCCCAGGAGCCATGGTGGCTGTAGTTGGGCTGGGGATGAAATCAGGAGTCAGGAACTCAATCGGAGTTTCCCACCTGAGTGGCATGAGTCTTATGTTGAGCCATCACTGCTGCCTCCCAGGGTGTGTTAGCAGAAAGAGTGAGGAGCCGGAACTAGGAATTCAAACACAGGTACTCCAATATGGGGCACAAGCAGCTTCACTGGGATCTTAACTGTGAGGCCAAACACCTGCCTGGAGTCCTTGGTTCTTAAAGCAATAATATTTAACCCTCATTCCCTAACTATGTTGATCTTAAAATTATTCATTTGGCCTAGCACCTATGTCCCAATGTAAGCACGGGACCACTGTTTGTATTTCATCTAAGTGGTAAAAAAGATGTCTAAAGTTCTGTGGCTCCAGTAACAAGTGACAAAATAAAGAAAAAAAAGATAAGAAATATGTACTGGGGCGGCACTGAGGCACAGCAAGTAAAGTCGCTACCTGCAGTGCCAGCATCCCATATGGGAGCCAGTTCAAGTCCCGGCTGTTCCACTTCCGATCTAGCTCTCTGCTATGGCCTGGGAGAGCAGTAGAAGATGGCCCAAGTCCTTGGGCCCCTGCACCCATGTGGAAGACCTAGATGAGGCTCCTGAGTTCGGATCGACACAACTCCGGCCATTGCAACTGGTTGGGGATGGAAGATCTCTCTCTCTCTCTCTCTCTCTGCCTCTCCTTCTCTCTCTGTGTAACTCTGAATTTCAAATAAGTAAATCTTTAAAAAAAAAAAAAAGAAATGACTACTAAGCAGGTAGTACACAAAAGAACCACACTGAACGTCAACCATATTTATTCCCAGAATGACATTAAACCTCATTTCTCTCTCTTCCATGTGTGTTGTGTGTGTGTGTGTGTGTGCGCGCGCAAGTTTATGTGTATAAATTCCCCAAACTTACACAGGAAATACTAGTCCATAAATAATTATGGAAAAAATAAATGTATACATATGCAGGTTCTTCTTTTAGTGTAAGAAAATCAGTAGTAAAAATTAAAAAATAGAATACCACCAGCTTGGAGCAGTATATATCTCATGTGGTTACATAAAAACTAGGAGTATATGTGCATGGAAGATAGACTAAAAGGGAAAACATCAAATGTAACAGAAGTTCCCTCTAGAGAGCAAAGTTACAGGTAGTTTTATTTTCTTCTGCATGACTTTTTTAATTCTCCTAACTTCTCAATAATAAAATAATACAACCCAAAGAAATTTAGGTGAAAACACATGTGGTTTCTGTGGGACCTTACAAAGGCTGCCAGCATGCCCGGACATTGTGACAACAATTCTCCCTCCAAACTGCCCATATAAGCACTTTATATTCTCTGGACACAGAACACGGGACCAGAAGCACCCTGTGGAGGAGAGCCAAGTGAAGCACACTCATTCTGTTCTCTGGGTGCAAAGCAAAGCCGTGGTGGCCATGAGACAAAGCCCGACATGGAAGCTGCACAATGGGGCCACTCCTTCACTTGATCTTAGCCAAAAGGCTGAGATGTGTGGGGCCTCTCCACAGAAACGCAGGTCTCAGGAGAGAGGTTTCACATCCAGCTGTGCACATGGAGCAGAACTCTCAAGAGGCAACCTGCAAACTTAGGAAGGTCAGAGGAGGGGCATGGAAGGGACAATTCTCCAAATGGTTTTTATAAAGCCTCATGTTATCCAAAGTGTGCCCTGTGTGGTAGGTTAATCAGAGTGCCAGTATTTAAAATCATTGATGGAAACGTGTAGAATTCTGTGGATAAACAGCAAGTCTTGGGAACTGCTTTCTTCTCTGACAGCCAGGAGCATTGTTTTGCTGAGTCACTCTAGTTCTTCAGAAGCTGAGGATGCTGATGGTCTCAGTGATGACTTCAGCACTACCTACCTTTCCTTGTATTCTTCCCATGCACCAAGCATTTGGTTAAGTTCTTTCACTGATTTATATTCTATACTATTAGGGGCCAGGAATAGTCATGAGCTGGTTCATAGATGAGGAAAATGAGTTTCAGCGAAGTTTAAAATCATGCTCAAGGAACCAATTAGAAGTGGTTAGCATCCTAATGACTGCCATTGTGCAACTGCCACTGCCTCTCCTTCCAACTGTTTATTGTTTGTCCATAATTTCTGGTACGTGTACTTTGCACCCTAACTCTGCCTTTGAGAGCACAGATTGTATCCTGAGCTTCTCCTGTGCCTGCAAAGGTCCTGGGAATATAGCAGCTACTCAAAACAACCTTTTTCCTTGATGAATGAACAAGTTGAGAATGATTCCCCAGCAAAACAAAAAAGGCAATGCCAAGATAAGCCTTTATGCATATTTTCCAACCAATGGGACTATATAAAATAAATGCAATTGGAAGTTCCAAGCCACAAAGTAAAAAAAAAAAAAAAAAAAAAAAAAAAAAAAAAAATGGGGATTACTAGAAAGCACACTAGTGATTTTTCATTTCTACTCTTCAGATTTAATATTTTGCCCTTTATTACCTTCAGCACTAAAAGGTGAAGGAAATTAAAAGTCCAAAACAAGCAAAGACTCAAAGAGAAGAGGTAAAAGAAAAGTTTCTTTGGAAAAGTGATTAACATTTTAGACTAGAAAAAGCTTAAAAGGGGCACTGATAAAAAAGCTTCCAGAGACAGCCCCATCCACAGGCCAGGGTTTTAAGATATACCACCAGCCCACTCAACTACTGGCACTTGCCACCCTGTGCCTCAGTTTACAAATCTACTGCATTAGCTCTCATCTGTTCTGTGGAGGTACTGATAATATTAAATATTCTTTTTGTTTGGGTACAGCTTCTCTAGGGACCCTGAAACATTTTCCAGATTAATTTTTTAATTTATGTATTAATAATCCTCACAGCATTCTCCCTCCACCTCAATTAGTATAATAATATCCATCTCTTTTGAGATAGGTAGGGGGTACTGAGTGATGGACATGAAGCAGACACTTAAATAAGGAAACTATAACA
The DNA here is from genome assembly GCF_964237555.1 of Oryctolagus cuniculus. Classification (NCBI taxonomy): domain Eukaryota; kingdom Metazoa; phylum Chordata; class Mammalia; order Lagomorpha; family Leporidae; genus Oryctolagus; species Oryctolagus cuniculus. Next base: position 45,694,507 of record NC_091437.1, read on the forward strand.
TAAAAACATAATTAAAGCTTTGTAACCAAATCAAATTAAGGACATTTAAAGAGATACGGCAGTGCTACTGACCAAAAAAGCAACTTTGCTTTCCACCCACTCTAGAACACTGATGTCATCTAAAAGTATACTTTTCATGAGTTACTAAAGGAAGCTGAAATATGAAAAAGTGTGTATTCTTGGAAACAGGGTTGACTGGACCTCCATTTTATATCTGTATTCTCCTGCGGTGGATACAATACTAGTGTGAGGATGCCAGCTCCTCTCCCAAGATCCTCAGTGTATTTTGGTTTGTTCTCTAATCAGAGCTGTCTGGATTTCGTAACACAGATTCTTTCATTCCCAAGAATCATGTGTCTCAAAGGCAGTATATGATTTCTCAGAGAATGTCAGAGAAAGCCAGTGGAGGCATTTACTGTTTCACAAACATTCTGGTTTCTCTTTGCCCCTAAGAAAATAACTTTAAACCAGTGTTTAGCAAAATATGGTGGGTCACATGAATCCCCAAAGATAAACTTTATGTATGAATTTCAGAGAGACTTTTGAAACCAAGTCTCAGGAGTTGAGTTAACTAGAGGACTTAAATCCTAGCTTTTGAATAATCAGCAGTGTTATCTGACACTGTTCAGATTTCCCTCTTTAGAGATATGCACTTAGACACGGCTAGGTAGTAGATATACACATAATTTCCTATTTATTATCTGTGTTCCTCAAGAAGAATATAAGCCCCATGTAGAAATTAACTTGGCCTTTTTTTTTTTGACTATGTTCACAACATTTAATAGGACCTTGAGACTACTAAAGACTTGTTGAACATCAAATCAATAAATATCATGATGTTATTCACCACTACTATTAAGATTCATCAAAGTCCCTTAAGAATCTACAAAAAAAAAAAAAAGAAATAATCAACATTACTCCATTCAGAATTAGTTTTTGCTAAAAACAACTCCCCCCAAAATCAAACTAACAAACAAAAAAACAATTTACTTGGCTACTACAAATTTCATGGTATCCTCATTAAGCACTCACAAAAATATATACTGTCCCCTTCTTCTGACCAGTAGCTAACCAAATCTCTAAATCAATGCAGTTAATTATACGAAAGAAAGCAACAACAGATCATGTTTCAAAATAACAGATTTGGGAGAAAGACTGAAATAAAACATAATGCTTCAACTGCCTTTGGTTTGTGGGTTTATTTATTTATTTACTTATTTTGATATTTATTTTTTAAATAAACTTCCTCTAGCTCTCTTCCCAGGATGTAGATCTTGTGCCAACTGGGCCCCATTTATGATTGGATCCCATCCTGGCCATCTGGGAGCCTGAGAGCCAGTGGTGAGTTCCTGCGGTCCAGGGTGTTACAGAAGGAGAGAATCAGACACCAGCCACACCAGCCCCTGTGGTTTGCAAGAACACAATGAGCTCTTTCTCAAGGCTTGTTTTTCTAAACTCAGTCAAGAAGGAACATCATTCCCAATTGGAGCCTGGATCAAGAGTCTGTGTTACTGCTTGTTTGTTTAAAAATTAAAATACAAAAGGAAAAAGAAAGCCCGAAGCATTTATGAATGAAGCTGAATACTTGGAATCAGCATTGACAATTAATAGAGCAATCTTTGCCTATGGAATTAGGAAAGAAAAAATATAAGAATGAAAAGACTGATAGATGGAGTAAGCAAAGAATGAACACACCTTTCACCAAAAGATGGTTAGTGTCTTTCAGAGGACTAACAAGAGGGTTAACAAAACAGTCACAGAGACTCCTTCTAACATTTTTGTGGGGCAGTTCATATTTGCATACTGTATACATCGATGCTTGTGCATATATTCAGTAATTAACATGTACCTTCAGCTAACAAGATACTACACATAGGTAACCTCTACAGTTCTAAAATCCCTTTTACTACTGTGGCCCTACAATTGCTTCTGCTGGAAAAACCCTGAGGATGTACTACACACATATTGCTGTTTTAAACAGAATATATTGACATGATTGCAGCTCCTCCTTGATGACTCAGAGCCACTGTCATGATGAGCAGTCATCAGTGTGGTATACAGTGATATGTATAATTCTGTGTCTGCCTTTCAGGTTTTCCATTTCTGCCCTTCACATTAGGTGGCCAGTGACATTAGTTGTCACTCCTGCTGTCCCTGAGCTTATTTCCAACACGCTGCCTCCATAAAAGATGCGCCTCTAGTTTATTTATTTATTTATTTATTTTTGACAGGCAGAGTAGACAGAGAGAGACAGAGACAGAGAGAAAGGTCTTCCTTTGCCGTTGGTTCACCCTCCAATGGCCGCAGCGGCCGGCGCATGGCGCTGATCCGATGGCAGGAGCCAGGCGCCTATCCTGGTTTCCCATGGGGTGCAGGGCCAAGCACTTGGGCCATCCTCCACTGCACTCCCTGGCCACAGCAGAGAGCTGGCCTGGAAGAGGGGCAACCGGGACTAGAACCCGGTGTGCCGGTGCCACAAGGCGGAGGATTAGCCTACTGAGCCGCGGCGCCGGCCTACTCTTTGTAATTTATTGTGACCTAATAAACCAAAAAGCATAGTTCATTAAAAATTACTGTTCTAGTTGCTCCAAAATCTTTTGTTTTATTTACCTTTTTTTTTGTTTGCTTCTGGTTTCATGCTGAATTTTTGAGAGTTGACATTATTATAACATTCATTTCTGAATAAATGAGTTCCAACCTATTCATAGGATATGGTCAGGAGAATCTCTGGAGTCTGATGGATTTGGATTCAAATCCAAGCTTTGCATATAATCAGATGGGGGAACCTTTAGAAAGTCAATCACCTACTCTTACTTTCATATTTTTGGGGGAGGGTATGTCAAGGGGGAGCAGATTAGTTCTCTATATTATCATAAGGATTCATTGACATAATGCCTATAACAAGTTCAGAGAAAGATATCACCTATATTAACCACACTGGTTTTATTGCTACTTACTCCTAATCATTTCCAGGAGATTTACACCAAGATATTTACTTGTATCTATATTGCACAACAAACATATCTAAAAACTACCTACCCACATAAGCATTAACAAAAACTAAACTACAATCTCACTATTAGAGACATTGTGAATTATCTTCAAATACAATAGTTTCTAGTAAAGAGCATCTCTTGAATGAATGAATGAATGAATGAAAAGGAAGGTAGTAGTGTTATTCAAAAAATTTTCACTAATGCCTGCTCCAGGTTCTTGTGCTAGGCACAATGAGAAATGGAGCTGAATTTGGCATGAATCTCGCCTTCAAAGGCAGAGTATGCCCTTAAATCACAATAATTTGAGATAAAAAGGTGGAAAGAATGTATATGATAGAGATGTGACAATAAAGAAATATATACGCAAGAGAAAATATTCTATGCCTGAAGCAGTAAGAGAAGATGTCCCAGAAAGAGGTGGTGTTTTACAAGATTCTAAAGGTTAGAGGACTAAGAGCATAGAAGCGAGGTAAAAGCATTTGGTGGGGTTTGGGGTGGGGAGGGGGAAGGATTGGCAAGAGCAAGACAATATGGCAGGGGCAAAAAAAAAAAAAATCACATACAACAAACACAGGAGCAGCTAAGAATTCAATGTCACTAGAACATAAATTAAAGTGAAGAACCGCAGAGATGCTTAAAGGAAAGACATTTAGCCTAGCAGTTACGATGCCTGTGTCCTGCATTGGATACTTGGGCAGATACTCTACTCTGGCATCTGACCCAGGCTTATTGTCAGTGCACACCCTGGGAAGCAGCTGTGAGGGCTCAAGTAACTGGGTTCCTGTCCTCCAGGTTGAAGCCTTGGATTGAGTTCCTGGTTCCTGGCTCCCAGCTCTGGCACGCCTATAGATGTGGGGATCTGGGAAGTAAACCGGTGGATGGGACCTCTCTCAGATAAGTAATTTTTTTTAAAAGAATCTTGAATTCCAAAGTAAGGAATGATGACGTTAGGGAAGAGGCAGTCGTTGTAGCAATCAGTGCTGAACACACCTAGGAAAGGAACACAACACTCTACAGACACTCATTTCTTCACACAGGTTCCAGTGACTGCAGCCAGGTGTGAATTCTCTTTGGTTCATATTAAAATTAGAAACGTATCACACTTCTGTGGTTTTCATAAGTTATAGGCACATATGTGCACCACCTCAATACACTGTAACCAACTAGCTGAAATGTCAAACGATGCTTTAATTATCTATGTAGATAGATTTCAAGTGCTTTGGTCATCAAAAATAAAAATACAGACTGGGGCATTTTTCGGTTAGTGAGGATGGCTATTACTATGTAACTATATTTAAAAGGCTACTAGACGATTTGTATCTTCTTTTAAATATGCTGGCTCATTGACAAATGAGTCCCCATAAAATTACTTCAGCTTGAAAGTTGTTTATCAAAGTCATATTCAAAGTTTAATGTAATTGATTCATACAAATAAAGTTTATAATTTTGCTTCAAGCTTCTTCCATATAATAGGTGGTCAGCGATACACATTTGTCCTATTGGTTAAGATATTTCCATCCCACATCAGAGTGCCTGAGTTTTACTCCCAGCTCCAGGTCCTGAGCCCAGCTTCCTCTTAATCCATGCCCTAAAGGAACAGGTAATGACTCAAATACCTGGGTCCCTGCCTGGACTGAGTTCCCAGTTCCTGGCTGTGGCCCTGACTTAGCCTCACTTTCACAATTTTGCAAGTCAACCAGCAAATAGGAGTTTTCTCTCTCTCTCTCTCTGCCACTTAAATACATTTTTTTTAAATTTAAAGTATAAATAGGTGACCCACAAGTATAGGTTAAACATAGATGCTGAAACATACATTTAAGAAAACTTAGGCAGCTGTAGATTATTTTAAATTCAAGCATTTAGTCAACTTTGAATTAGATATGTGAAATAAATGAACACAATCATTTATATTGCATCATATTTTTATTATGGAATTTTAAACTGTATGATCTTTGAGATAATATCATTCCATAAAATGTGATATAGGTGAGTTATTAGTGTGCTGATGTAATTACACATGAAATTTGGGAAGGTTTAGTAAATTTATGAATGTATGTTAAAACATTGTGGAAATTCCATGAGAAAATCTGGTACAACATAGATGAACGGGGGATGAAGCCAGGTGTCTGAGAACCTGGACTCTAATCCCAGCACTCCGGAGCAGGTGTCCTATTTTAGTATACGTGCTGCCGAAGCGAGCACAACGGAGCAGGTGTCCTCCAAAGATCCGTCACTGGACCTCTCTGGGACCAGTTCTTCCTCACAAAATAAAAATGCTGCCCTGACGGAGAAGTGTCACTTAAAGCCCTGAAAATGTTAGACTTCAAAACTTATCAGTTCATTTTCCACAGACTTTTTGAGCTTTTAGAAGTTCTTTATATTTACCCACAGGTTTCCCTCAGAAACCTTTCAACTTCTCTCCCTATCTCTAGGAATGCAGCTGCAGGCAGCGTTCATCTGCAAGAAGAACACAGGTGTAGCTCCCAGGGACACTACCTGGTTCACGCAGGGATCAAACCTTGGTTTCTCCCATCCGAGCTAAAGGGTACTAGCAATCTTTAAACAGAATTGTCCTATAAAATCACACAGCATCTAATGACAAGTGGGCATTGACTAAAAGCAGCTGCTAAATGAGGGAAATTTTATTCAGACCCTTACAGCATTAAACATAATGGCTCTCCATTTCAGGCATGGAAAGCCAAGACACTGGCAAAAAATGTACTACATGGAGGATCTCTGTGAGCTAGACTCCAGTGGAAAGAAGCAGACATCAAAGAAGGATGTACTTTTCTCTGAAGGGAGGAGAGAACTTCCACTTTGCTTATGGCTTTGTCTAAATACTGACAGAGATTGTGAATTCAAAAGGCTTCCATAGCCTAGGCAGCTTATGTCAAGAACCTCGGGTGATCATTGATGTCAAACACAAGAGTGTTAATTGTTAACAACAAGAGTCACTGTGCACTAACTCCCCATGTATGACCTAGGTCCTCAATAAGTTTTATTAAGAGTTAACTGTAAAACCAGTTCTCAAGCAGCTCTCTCTCTCTCTCTCTCTCTCTCTCTCTCTCTCTGTGTGTGTGTGTGTGTGTGCAAATTGTTGAAAGAGAGTTGGTCCTCTGGGTACAAAGTTAATTGAAAATGAATCTTAATGGAGAATGGGACTGGCAAGGGAGAGGGAGGAGGAGGGATGGGAGGGCTGATATGGTGGGAAGAATAACTATATTCCTAAAGTTGTACTTATGAAATTTATATTCCTTAAAAATAAATTTTTTAAAAAGATAAAATAACAGCTCTCAATATTCCTGGTATAATCTGAATATTTCACAACTATTTCAGACAACTTTCTCACATCTATCCCAGTGCAATCTCTTCCTAATTGAATTTTGTGAATTGGTTTCATTAACATGAAATCAAAGTGCACTTCAGCCATCACCAATTTGTCTTCTTGCATGGTGATCCTTTAGAAGAAAAGGGCAATAGAGTCAAAAAAGTTTGAGGGGCTGGTGTTGTGGCTTAGTGAGTAAAACCACTGTCTGTGATACTGGCATCCCATATGGGTGCCAGTTTGTCTCTTGGCTACTCCACTTCCAATCCAGGCACCTGCTAATGGAAAGCAGCACAAAGATGATCCAAACTCTTGGGCCTGTCACCCATGTGGGAAATGCAGATGAAGCTCCTGGTTCCTGGCTTCTGACCAGCTCAGTTCTGGCCATTATGGCCACTTGGGGAGTGAACCCGAGGATGGAAGATCTCTGTGTGTGTCTCCCTCTCTGCAACATAGGCTTTCAAAAAGAAAAGTTCAAAACTTACTAAAGACTTTGTTGGTCTACACAGTGAGTGTTGGTACTTCAAGACTCCTGCACAGTCTCAGAACCCAGCCTGCTGAAGACTTTGCCCAAATTTTCTTGACTCCCTCATCTCTCATGTGGCATCTATTAATATCCCAAAGAGAATTCCACAGAACTGGAAGAAGAATTAGGGAAACACTGTGGTACAAATCTCAGGTTCATATCAGATTCTAGAAACTGAAGCAAAGAGAATAGAAATATTGACTGAAGATTTATCAATAGGGAGATGCAATTTTATGGCTAATTAAATTGTTTTGATGAGGTTCAAAGAGTCAGTCATCATATTTGTGTACTCTAAAAGCATACTGGAAGAAAAGAAGCTGCTTCCCATCCACTAATATTACCCCTTCTTCCTTCAGGGGAATCTTAAGGGAAATACATTGTAGATGGGAGTAGCATTTGGCAGAGCAGTAAGTTGTTGCTTGAGATGCCTGCATCTCCTATCAGAGTGCCTAATTCAAGTTCTAGCTACATTGCTGTTATTACAGGTTTCTGGTAATGCACATCTTGGGAAGCAGCAGATAATGGCTCAAGAACTTGGGTCCTTACCATCCACCTGGAAGACCTGGACTGAATTCCAGGCTCCTGGCTTCAGCCTGGCCCAGCGCCCAGCTATTGTGGGTATTTGGGAAGTGAACAAGCTTATGAAAGTTCTCTCTTTGACTCTTTGTTTCTCTCTCTCTCTCTTTCTGACTCTGTCTTCCAAATAAAATGGAAATGAATAAATGTTTAAAAATCAATTTAAAAATTAAACTTGAATTAATAAAATTCTAACACTGATTTCCAAAAAAAATTGAGTGTAAGCCCTTTTTTGTCAGATGAGGAAATAGTCCCAGTGCCCTAAGTGGACAATGGGAATAAAATAAGTATCTAGGTGTCTTGACCGGCTCCTTGCTTGTTGCTATCCCATGCAATTTAAATAAACCCTTTTTTAGAATATTGTCCTTGACTCCACACTAAGCCCACCATGATACTTGCGAGCAATTACTATTCCTTAATCTGTAGTAATTCTCTCAGACATTTATATGATTAAATAAAAGCCACATGGTAGCCTGAAATACCTAGCACAGAGATGCATCCACATAGAATAGAAACTTGATTGATTTCTCAACGGTCAATTTATGACTACTCCACTCTCTCCACCTTCTAGAATCTTGTCTTGAGTATCAAACCACAAATTTAATACTAGATTAAATAAATATATTATGTAACTCTCAAATTTGTTTCCTGGGATCAAGCTGTTTTTCCAAATAAAACACTAGATCCCATAAAGCCCAATTTTAATTACCCATGGTATCTATCCCACCGATAGACAACCAGCAGGCAAGCTAACCGATACTCATTGTTTACAAATAGAGGAATTCAGAAGAAGATATTCAAATAACGTTGAGCTCTACAGCCACTGCCTGCTCCAAATCCCAAATCGTATGTGGTAAACAAACAAACAAAACAAGTATGTCTCTGATCAAGAAAAACCTCAGTCCACTCAGTCCACATCAAACAGTAGCACACATCTACCTTGTTAGTTTTCCTAGGTTTATAAATGAGGAATCTTCAAAAAATTTATGAGATTAAAATCTAAGTTTATTTTGGTGCAAACTTTTTTTTAAAACTGCATGCATAGTTTTTTTTTCATACTATGCATTTTCCATTACTTTTGGAATATTCCTCATATAAAACACTAAAAAGTTTTTTATAGTTTTCCAGAGAAGGCAGAGTAAGGAGGCCAAGAATACAAGTAAAATAATTTACATCCTAAAAAGAAGGAGAGGGCGGTCCCCTGTGTTGTAACATACCACGGTAAACCACTGCCTGCATGATTGCCAGCATTCCATATGGGCACTGGTTTGAGTCCGGGCTGCCCCACTTCTGATCCAACTCTTTTAATATGCCTGAGGAAGCAGTGGAGGACGGCTCAAGTCCTTGGGCCTCTGCACCCACGTGGGAGATCTGGAAGAAATTCCTGGCTCCTGGCTTTGGCCTGGCCTTGCCTGGTTCTTCTGACCATTAGGGAGTGAACCAGCGGATCAAAGATTTCTCTGTGTGTGTCTTTCTCTAACTCTAACTTTCAAATAAATAAATAAATTTTAAAAAAGAGGATAAAGGGTAATAAAATAATAAAGAAAGAGAAACCAAGATGCAAACCCGGTTCACAAGAAAGCCACATGAACTTGGCAGCTGGCAGAAGGCAGCCTGAATAAGAGGCAAGGAGTGCCAGCCACCTTTCTTTTTTCCCACCCTCAGGGGGCAATCAGTGAGCTAAACTGAACTATTCATTTGCAAAAGATTGGGTGGTAGGGGAAGAACACAGATGAAGGTAAATTAAGCCAGCCCTATTTTCCTCTGCTCTTTTAAAAATTCTTTAGCTAAAAAAAGACTCCAAAGTAATAGCATCAACTGCTAATCTAAAACATTATCTTCTGTCCTGGCCCAACAGCTTGCTTCCTGGGTACTTTGGAATACAGAATGAGGAGCTAGAGAAATGAAAAAAAGACTACTCAGAATTGGAAGGTCTAGATTCTAGAGATGGCATAAACTCCAAGATGATACAGTCCAGGGCTCTGGACAGTCTTGGTTAAGTAGGAGTCCCACTTCAGATACGAGGCATCTTCCCTTAATTTCACAGGGACAAATTCTTTCTAGAAGGCAGTAGCTCCAACCACAAACATACCCAACTAGAAAATTCTGAGAATCCCTCTTATCTCTGATCGCATACATGCCAATTCTACCTTATCTTGGGATGCAATGGTAATTGCTAAGCTATCACCAACACAGGTAGGCATAGCACCTTAGTCTGATAAGGTAAAACTCTAGGATAAAAATTGTGGCATAGGCAAATTCATGGAAGGCTAAGAGGGAGCTGGACTGTTTGGGTTCAAATCCCATCCATACCACTTGATAAATAAACAACATACTTTATTTTCTTAAGCATTAATTTCCTCAGCAATAAAGTGAAAATATCATGCACAGTTGTGAGGCTCACATGAAAGCCTTGCAAACACTTAGCATATTGCCCAACAGAGACTAACTGCTCAATGAATGTTAGCTAACAGCCACACTGTGCAATTTTCTTTAGCTTTTTTATAGATGTCTTCTCTTAAATATTCTCAGCGTCACATTCTTATTCTACCATGCAAAACTTGAGCAATGACTGTAAACTTGACTAATAGTGGTTTTGCTTCTACAAAAACAAAAAGCACTCATATAATTCTATTTGATTAAAAACAACAATCATCATTGCTACCACTAATGCTATTACTACTACACCATCTGGCTTGCTGTACATCTCAATTTTTTTTATCTTTTCCTATCATTCTTCACTTTAAGATTGCATTTTCTCATCTATTAACTAGGACTTTTCCTACCTTGGTAAAAATATACAGTATCGTTCAAATTCAATCTCTAGCACTATTTGGTTCTGTGAGTCATCTGAACTTCTATGAAACTCAGTTTACTCACATGTAAAATTACAATAACAAGACTGTCTTACACAGGGATATCCAGAGGATTAAATAAACTAACACTCATAAAGTGCCTACACATGATAAATCCTTAATAAGCATGAGTTATTTCACCATTTCTCAATATTATACAATGGATTTTTTTATTTGGGGCAGTACCAAATTCTCTCCCTGTGCAAAAAGGTAAAAAGGTGGAGAAAATCATGTCTGTCAAATAGCCTGTGTGAAAACCTAAATATACCAAGAGTTAAGAGTACTACACAAAAAGGCTTATTTCTGCAAGACTCATTATTCTGAACACAATCACGATAATAATAGTACAATTTAAAGTCCTCCATCCAGATACTCAACTGCTAGTGCTGCAGGGGATTTTTTTTTTTTAAAGAATATCTGGGGACTAACACAGTGTTGTAGTGGGTAAGGTCACTGCCTGCAGTGCCGGCACCCCACATGGGCACTGGTTTGAGTCCTGGCTACTCCACTTCTGAGCCAGCTCTCTGCTAAGGCCTAGGATAGCAGCAGCAGATGGTCCAAGTCCTTGTGCCCTGCATCTGCGTGGGAGACCTAAAAGAAGCTCTTGGCTCCAGATCAATCCAGCTATTGCCACCATCTGAGGAATAAACCAGCATATAGAAGATACCTCTCTTTCTCTCTCTCTGCCTCTATGTAACTCTGCCTTTCAAATAAATAAATCTGTAATAAATAAATAAATAAATAATTTTGGGAAACTTTGTAGTGGGTTCCACCAGGCATAGTTGACTTTTTTTTGTTTGACAGGTAGAGTTTTAGACAGTGAGAGAGGCAGAAAAGTCTTCCAAATCTGAGCCCCATTTATCTGTTGTCATTTTTGCTTGCAGCTACATGAAGCAAGGAGTCTGTATTTATTCTTCCCTCTTCCAACTCCCATGATGAACAACAGAAAGAGGAATAAAGATGAAGATACAACTCACAAAACCCAGGAGAGGCTATCTTTGTGAGGATTGCTATCTCCATCAAGATACAGAAAACACACTGGCAGCAGAAGAGGCCATGCATGTGATGCTTCTAACTTACATCCCAATAGTTCCAATGAAGAAAGAGGCAAGCTGAGTCTATCATGCCTGGAATGTTCCTTACTGGAAAACAATTTGTTGAGTGGGTAAAGGAGCCTTTTTCTGACTCAGCTTTATGAGAGCTTTGATTCTTTTTTTAGGTGTATACCTCATCAATTGAGTAGGAAATACAAAGGCAGCAGCAGTGTGAGCTGGCAAGGGGCTTGCCTGATTGGGTTACTTCAGTGAGAAGTATGCATAGAAGACTTGAGAAGAAGCTCAGCCTCTTTGAACAGATAACTATGCCCAACTATCACCATCTTAACTCTCTGCTCATCTCTATGATCCCTCTAATGGAAAGCATACAGTATCTAGATGGGATAAACCATGACATCATGGGAAGACAACAAGAAATGGAAACCAGGGGATTCCAATTCATTCCCATCAAGGTGGCATGTACCAATGCCATCTCACTAGTCAAAGTGATCAGTTTCAGTTCACAATTGATCATAATGATAGGATTAAGTGTCAAAGGGATCACATAAATAAGACTAGTGTCTGATAGAATTAAAAAGCAGAGAACAATCCAACATGGGAAGCGGGATACACAGCAGACTCATAGAATGACAGATGTCCTAAACAGCACTCTGGCCTCAGAATCAGCCCTTAAGGCATTCGGATCCCATGAGAGTATTTCAGGCATGGAAAGCCAAGACACTGTGGCAAAAACAAACAAACAAACAAACAAACACCTAAATGGAAGATCTCTGTGAGTGAAATCCCACTGGAAAGAATGGGCCATCAAAGAAGGAGGGACCTTTCTCTGAAGGGAGGAGAGAACTTCCACTTTGACTATGGCCCTGTCTAAATAAGATGAGAGTTGGCGAACTCAAGAGGCTTCCATAGCCTTGGCAACTCATGACAAGAGCCTAGGGTGATTACTGACATCATAAATAAGAGTGCCAATTGTTAAATCAACAACAGGAGTCACTGTGCACTTACTCCCCATGTAGGATCTCTGTCCTTAATGTGTTGGACTATGTGAATTAACGGTATAATAGTACTCAAACAGTACTTTATACTTTGTGTTTCTGTGTGGGTGCAAAGTGTTGAAATCTTTACTTAGTATGTACTAAATTTATACTAAATTGATCTTCTGTATATAAAGATAATTGAAAATGAATCTTGATGAAGAATGGGATGGGAGAGGGAGTGGGAGATGGGATGGTTGCAGGTAGGAGGGATGTTATGGGGGGGGGCGCTATAATCCAAAAGTTGCACTTTGGAAATTTATATTTATTAAATAAAAGTTAAAAAAAAGAAATGGAAATAGAACATCTGAGTTCTAGCTCTGTGGGGAGCAAACCGGACTAGACTGAGTTACTGGAATTAAGACTTATTCTATGCATCTGCTCTCCCACAATATGGCGCTGGGAGAGAAGTAAACAGCTTCCGCACAGCTGCCTCCAGTTCAACTAATAAACTGTAGGACTTGCTATTGATTGGAGGAGAGCAGCGTACTCGGCGTGTGGACAGCCGAGTTAGGATTGGCAGAGGAGGACTATAAAGGAGGAGAGAGACGGCATGCACCAGGAACATCTAAGGGGAACATCTATCTGAAGGAACACCTGTGCAGCCCCCGAGAAAGCCGGCCGGTGGTGTGCCGCTCCCCTGCGGAAGTGGGGAATGTGGCCAGGGGGAACTGCCCTTCCACGGAGGTGGAAGGGATAGTAGCCAACCCGGGAAGAACCAGCAGCAAACCCGGGGAGGGCCGAGCAGACGAAAGAACAGTGCAGGGTCCTGTGTCGTTCCTCCACGAAGAGGGGGAGCGACATAGCTCCATTCTGCTTCTGACATTTTTATATGATCACATCCATATCTGCCACACTCCATGGGTTCTGGAGGCTGCTCTTTGGTCAGGCAACTATTTATCTCTAAGTCTCAGTGTCCTCATCAAGTAGACATCTGCTAAGAGTATTCATCTGAAAGATTCTTCTCACTCTTCTCTCTATACTATCTAAAGAACTCAGCACACTGTTGAGTACACAGTGTGTTTCCATAGAGTTCAGCAGTTAATATGGCTGCTTACAAAGCAAGTTGGCTGAATCAAACCTAAGGTACCTTATAGGTTTTTATCCTAAACTTCAGTGAGGTTAAGGAGAGAGGGCTCTGAGCATGCTAAGAACTCTAGGCTTAGAATTTAAAGAGCAAAGTTTTCCATGGCATCTATAATCTATAACCAATGCAGATTATTGCCAGGGAAGTAAACTAGCAAGTTAAAATAATGATCACAATGCTTGGAAACAATCACACAGAGAACAGTGTCATTTTCCATTGAGATCTCTGAGATCTGTAGATCCCTAGTGTTTGGAAAAAGCCCTGGGTTCTTCTAGGTTCCCCTAGCAAATCACTCACTTTCTAATGAAGAGTCAATGAGTAAGTAAAAAATCACGTATATCCTAGACTATTACCATCACTTGAACAGTGGTTCCCCGAATAGTGAGATACAGTAGACCTTGTCTACAAAATATTTACAGATGACAACTCTGCTAAAGCTTGAGTGGACTTTTCCTAGCTATCTTGTGAATTTGTGTCTTATTTCCAACTCCCCACATACAACAGAAGCTCCACAACACAGCAAGCCCAAGAGCACGAGTCACAAAAATGCTCTCCCAGTGCTTATGAGCAAGAGAATAAAAGTCACTCCAACAGAAACCAGTCCATCTTTCCCAGTTCCCCAAGTTTTGCAGACTGGAGCTGGCCCATCCAGGAATGCACCACTAAGTTCTACACATTCTATTAGAAATTCAAGTATAGACACTATCTTCAACTAGACCAAGTTATTAGATATTAATGTTCAGACAACACCTACCTCACTCCAGACCAGCATGGTACCGAATATGACCTGTAACCCATCAAAGAAATTGTCCCCTATGATGATCACAGTTGCGCCTCCCGTCGTCCATCCTTCACTCGGGCTGATGGCTTTGATACAGGGAGTAGCTGCTTTTCAACACACATGAAAAAGAGAAGGAGTCTGCTGTTAGAACCAAACTTTAATGATGGGCGACTTGAGAAAAAGAAAAAAAAATCTTTTATCTTTTCACTAACAGAAAGTCCCTCAAGATCTCAGCATTTCCCAGCCACATTAGGACCTGAAGCCCAAGGGTGCAACTTCAGTTTTTAAAAACATTCTTTTCATTGTTTCTATGAAGGCACATAATATTTTTCCCAAATCTTTTTCCCACCCTGAAATCTGATAAAGTAAAACACAGACATAAAGCTTAATTTATAAAATACTAAAGATGTTTTTAATGGGTGACTTTTTGGAATGGCCTGGAAACCTTACGGAATTGCTTCATCATTAAGTACATCTCCTGAAAAGAAAATGTATGTGTTTTTAGGTAAACATTTCTGCCCAATGGTAAGCTAAGAAAGAGAAAGGCTGGAGTAGGGAATGGTTATTGCTCCACACCTTCTGTCTGTAACACGAAAATAGCAACGTTCATCATTAAAAATAACTAATATATTTTTTTTCAAATAAAAGCCATGGATCCCATTTTATAGATGCAAAACTTGCAGGTCACTCAGGGTGAATTATGAAACTAAATGGGTGAGTCAAGGCTGAACCACAAAGACTCCTCATGACCTTTGCTTTGTTGTCTTTCCCAGGCATCAAACCCTAGATTTAACTTTTTAAAAATTTCATATATTTTCTATTTCCATTATAAATGGCCCTTGGAGATGGGAAATAATTTTCAAATATTGTGCTTCCAAACAGACTGGAGGTGGTTTGCCTAATGAGCATGGCATATTTTCAACAGAATTGCTAGGCATAAATGTAATTGTTGGATTATGTTTTTGCAATCTCTCTGAAGGGACCTTCACATCACTGAGGATTTTTAACTCTGCAATGCCATGCTGCTGTTCTCATGATTACTTTTATAAAAGAAAAATTTCAGAGCAAGGGAGATGTTGTGCAAGGAGAGAAAATGGGACCCTCCTCTTTAATAAAAGGTTTATGAAGCACCCACAACAGGCTTTCCCAGTCTTGAAACCAATGAGAGCACCAGTTAATCTTAATAGGGGAATAAAACTGGCAAAAAAATTATTGGACTTTGTAAAATTTGGCAAGATCTCATGCTTTAACTTTTGCAAGAAGGAAAGAAACCATTAAGCCTCGCCTGGTGGGGTCATTGCTCACGTGCTACCACACAAACAAATAGAACAGCATGGATTTTGATTCAAATTAATCTTTAAAAACTACAGAGAAATTTGAAAATACCCCCAACTAAACATTTCACGTTGGCTGAACTCACAGCAATGCATTTGCATCTAAAACTGGGCAGTTCTGTGACTTTTCTACCACTTTCTCCCCAAAACAAAATCGTTCATCAAGAAAATATAATGACTCATGACTTGACTTTCAAATTCTTCCAATTTTTAATATACACAGTGGTTGTAATCAGTCTTCCACAGACACAGGACTTCTTAAACAAAAATTCTCATTAAAAGTAAAGATGTTTAAATGCATGGTTAAGTACTCCTGAACCAATGATGGAATATGATACAGAATTTCAAGCAACTTATAATAAAGTACTTTAGCAACTGTGTAAAATTCTGTACATAAGCAGTTTGCAATCATTTTGTTCATGTTTTTAGTCTTAGTTTTTCATTTATAACTTACTATATCTAGTTGCTAGAGTGAAGTCACAAAGGTGTTCTAACATTCCTGGATATGTCTGACAGCTACTGGATGTTGGTTTGAGAGACTTGATCTTGAGAATCCTGCCTGATGGCAGTGTGTGAAATCCAATGCTGCTATTCACTGTTGACTATGATTACTCACACCGAATACAACTCTGTTAACTCTTCTAGTTTTAATCCTACAAGCATACCTCTTAAGATAAATATAGTCTCCTCCAGGCTTCTTACTATTGCACAAAAGGGGAGTGTGTTTACATATCTTTGAGTACTTATCAGTGTGGTCAAGCCCTGCAGGGTGAAACTTGTTCCCCTCCATCTTTTTCCAATTTGTAGGATATGGGAGGCACATATTGGGGTGGGGAGTGTTTCCTTCTCCCTCTACATTCTGTATCATCCACTTTCCCTGCTTAGAGACTATGTGCCTTCTCAAGACAAGTCAGTCATGCAGCCCTTTTCAAGTGTGGAGCTCAAAGCGTTCTAAAGAAGCTTCTCAACATCTGCTGTGACATATCAGTCTCCAGAGGAAGCTCTGCAGTACCTCCACACTGACATGTTTGGAAAATACGGAAAAGATTCATGGGTTTTTCAACTAAGAGATGGGGTGGGTGCTACCGGCATTTAATAACTGGGGGGTCAAAGATGATAACTAACAAACAGTGCATAGGATAGACCCCAGAAAGGAGGAATTTCAAAGTGCCAGAATACAAGGTGGAAAACATTGTGACTAACCAAACAGAATTACACCTAAGAGAAGTTGTTACGAAGTCACAGCTCCACACAGGCCAAGGCAAGAAACCCAAAGAAACTAGCAGCTCAAGGATGACTGAAGTGAGTGGACGCTGGCATTCAGCACTAGCCGGGGGCTAGGGGGTAAGGAGGGGAGCGATGGGAATGGAGAGGACCCTGGTGCACTGCACAAGCTGTGTTTAACCCAGCAGCTGCTGCTCAGCTCCAGCCTTTGGTAACCCCACCAACGTAGGTCCAGTGCGGTCTGGCTTCTGATCTTTCAGAAGAAGCCAGGAAACCAGGTTTTTATATGAAATTTCCCAATCTTTAAATGTTGGCAACTAATTCAATATTTTTGTAAAAATATGTAGGCCAAACAAAATGTTTATGGGCTGGCTTTAACTCACAGGTCAACATTTTGCACTTTTACCCTAGTCACAAACAACCTGCCAGACTAAAAACAGACCAAGAAATATTTACCACTGTGGCCAAAATTACAGGTACTCAAATGTTCAAATGCTTCTGCAATATTGACAGTAAGAAGTGAAGTGTCTAGATGCCCCCAATAAGAGAGTGGTTAAATAAATTATAGTAAATCTATATTGTAGAATGTAAGATGTGTTTCATTATAATAAATGAAAAAACGTCTACAAATTGACATGGAAAGATAGCAAAAGTAAAGAAAGCAATTGACAGATTAATTAATAGTATGACCTTTTTTTCCCAAAAATGATATATGAGTCTGTGTGTGTGTTGTGTGTGTGTGTGTGTGCACGTGTATGAGGGCATTTGTGAACAAATATGACACACAGGATGTGCATGAACTGTCCCCAGTGGGTCCTTATGAAAAGAAATGAGATTGACAGAAAAGGCAGACTATTAAATGTTACTCTGTAGACATCTATATGGCTTCAATTTTTAAAATTAGCATATATTAAGGTAATAAGTTAAATAAAAAATCAAATACCAGAACATTTAATTTGATGAGAAATAAAAATTGTACTTTTTAGAGCAAATTGATACTACAAAACAAAGGCAAGACAGCTATACTTACTAACAGACTCTGAACCTTCCCTCCCTTCTTCTTTTCTCCAAATAAGCTCAGAAAATACCCAAAAGCAGCCAGGGGCTTGCTTTTCTCTCATTCAGGATACCCAGAGAGAAGCAGAGAGAAGACAGAGGACTACCATTTTTTTAATAGTCACAGTAGATGAATTCAGTGGAATTTAAGATTAAAAAGATTTATTAAAGAGTTGGATTCAGTCTGGGAATGGAATAATCAAGATAATTCTATCTCCAAGAAAATATTATGGAAAGGGGAATAAAGAGGTAGTTTTTGAATACACAACCACTGGTACCAGAAAATTCCTGACTTAATTAATCAAAAGCTTCTTTCTTCCCAGTGAGCTGTCATGCTCTATCCACAAGGACATCAAGCCAATTCCTGTTTCTAAGTCTCCTTAAAAATAAAAGTTTGGGTGCATTCCCCCCTACCCTCTCCCCACCCCACACACACCTCATTTCTTTAATTCCTCACCCCACCCTTCACCAGCCACCAAAATAGAGGAGATTTTCTTTCCTTCAAACTATGACAATAACATGATTACCCTACCACAGTTTAGCATAATGGCTCTGAAATGCTCGTGGCACATTGCAGAGTTAAAGTGGAAATTATTAGGTAGCTCTTCTTTGTTATAATAATGATCACTCTACAAATAAAAGCTCTTCTCCCAAAGGTACTGCAAGGCACAAAATGCTAATTCTGAAGATTATGTGTGCGCTTTTATTAAATATTACTATGCCCTGCCTGTTTGAGGGCTTCTCTGCTCTGATTGTTTTATGAGTACCATGTTAATGTCATTCCCATCTTGCTAGCAGCAGGCACACATTTTAGCGTTTGTATGAGAGTTGATCAAAGGCCACGTGCTGGGGGAATTGCTGAGAAAACACGGACAAGCGATAAAAATCTAACAGATTAATTGGTTTAAATTTCATTTCAGGGTGTTGAACTTTGGCTCGGGACTTTAATGCTACACCGTGAGTCAGGGCCTAATTACCAGATTTCCAATTTGCTTCTGAACAATGGTCGTGGTGAGAAGGAAGAGGGAGGGAAGAACAAAAAAAAAAAAAAAAAAAAAAATCACTCAGCTCCCAGTACGTATTCAACCAGGAATGTTCTGTGTGCAGACAGTTGCACCAGGGGACATGTGCGCTCACCTGCCTAAGCTCCAGAGCGTTTCTGTCTCCTTCAAATAGCCACAGAAAGCATGGGAAACCACAGATGCCCTCAGCAGTTTAAAATGTTCTGATTTACAGAATCAATGTTAGGTGATTCGAGTGCCTGCACACTCGCACTGGAAGCATCAGGCTCTTTATTAGCAAGGGGAATTTATAAGCTGGAGTCGCACCTCAGCCTCCAATAGAAATGATCTATTTCATTGATAGAAAGCAAGGGCCAGGAGAGCCATGTTTACCTCGGGGTTTATGGGTGGCCTTGGGAATAAGGGTTAATTGAGCTCAGAGGTGCCTGCCCATTGAGGTGCATTAGTGGTGTGTGCAGCTATCAGCAGGGTCCTAGGGCTGCTCTTACTTTTGCCTGTGAAATCTGTGTTTTGATCAATATCTCACTTGTTTGGGGTAGCTATATAGATAGCCCAAGTTCAGCATTTATCATATCTTATCCTCAAAATGAGGTTTTCCAACAGTTCCTGCTTCATTATGGAAGCCTAATTAGGAATGCCATCATTTAGCTTTTTCCCTCCATTCCTGTATTTAAATACACTGAAGAAACAATGCTCTAAAGCTGGTACAAGGTACAAATTTAGAAATGTAAATCCACTCCAAATTTCAAGATGAAATTCCACTTTGTGTATGGTACATGAAAATATGTAAACTCTTTCTAGCATTCTATTAGCCAGCACTCTATATTAATGAGAATTTCTACAAAACAGATATTCAATGCGTACAATGGAAGTGAAGAGACTGGCACCATCCCTTACTGGCATCTGAGTAAAGACAGGAAGATCAAATTATGTTAAGTAGATTTTAACATTTGGAATATTACAGTATTTGATAATGGGTAAGAGCTCCAGCTGTTCCAATTTCACATCTACCATTTAGCACAACCTTGAAATAGTCACCTGCTCTCTCTAAGCTGTAGTTCCCTCTTAGGAGATACCTTAGATACTCCCAACAAAATTCACAGAATATGCCTATGTATGTTCTACTGTTCTACTATGTGCCAGGTACACAGTACACTAGTTGTTGCTATGATCATTATTATTGTATCGGTTCCCCACTAACCAGAGGTTATCTACTTATTAGAAAATCCTGTTGATCATCTATTATATAATTTCCTTCAGGAATTCCCATCAGCTACTTGCTAATATATCTAGCTAAGCGTACTGAGTAGGTGGACTTGGCATCAGTCCTCCCAAACTAGAATGTTTTTTTAAGGATCTCATTTGCCCAGAATGAATATTGATGGGAAACTTTTCAGAAATGAGGGATTGACTGTAAAGTTATTGTCCCAAATTTTTGAGACTTGGCAGTAAATGTGAAACCCATGATCTCAGCTCATTTTTGTTGGGATATCTGTGACCTCATAAAATCTGAGGGCTTCTCGCTTTCACCTGTTGACTTTGGCGATGTTGTGCTTGGGAGCAACCCTGTCCCAGAGGCTGATGGTGACACAAAATACCACCATGGATGTCAGTGTACACACACCTGCTCTTCCTGCTTAGTCTGAACAACTGGATTTTGCTGTTTTTTTTTTTTCTTTTTGAGTGAAGTGACTTTCTCACCAGGTTACAGCTCAGCAAAACCTGCCTTCTCTGATCCCAAAACTATAAGCTACCAATAGGAAGGAAGACAGAGGGTTTGCTACCAGCTGTGAAACTTACTCTCTGCACTATGACCACAGACAGGAGGCAAATATGCTCTTGGCTTTCCCATTTTCCAACAGAATGCCTTAGAAATTAGCAGGAGTCATGACGCCTATCTGAGTTGTAGCACCAGCATTCACAAAGCTCACTTTCACAATGCTATCACTGCCACACACTCCAGTCAGTCAATAAACAAACAAGTAATAGCACAGATGTGACAGCTTTCTCAGGATGTAGAAATCTTTCTAACACATGCTGTTCCTTTGAGTTACTATGTAAGAGTTTCTGTCTTTATTTTCTTTAGTAGTTGCATTATGCAATTAAATGTTTTATTGCTTACTAGGATTTTTATTTTGTTTTCTTATTGGTCTTTGTTTATTGTCCTGTCCACTAGAATATTTGGATATCATTTGGCAAAGATATATATTTGCAAAGAAGACCTCTCCCTCCCCATCTTTATCTCTATCTCTATGTGTAGGGGGTGGGGAGGGAGTTATTTTCCACTTTAAAGAGAAATGTAACCCATGATATAGGGCTTTCTCAATATCAGATGCAATTAAACCTATTAAATATTAAATGAGGAGATTGAAAATTTCAAGTGTTTTTCATCCTTTATTCCAAGTGACTTCATTTGGAAAGAAAGCCATATGCCTAGACAGTATTAATGAATCTCACAGAAAAGAAAAGGAACAATTCCTAGTCACTAGATGGAAACTTTGCTCCAACTCCCATCCACATAGAGGCAGAGTTAAACCTGGGGTGGAATCTGCCTCTATTTAAACTTAGCAAAAGAGCAACTAAGACCCAAGCTGTGCCAGTCGTTAATTACAATCCAAGCCCAAATAGTATCTACCTCCTGTTTATTTTGTAGCTTTATTATTCTATTCTGAACTAACAAAACACCTCAACAACCAGTGGACATGGCACTTGGGCAAGGAAAGAAGTGCTGGTGGAGAATTTGTAGTCCAAAAGATTCCAAGGCAACTGCTTTTGGATTTCGGAGTTTGTCTCTCAGAGATCTAGAACACTGTGCAGGTTCAATATGCAGTTATTTAACAATTTAGCAGTGAAAAATCTTGACATTTTGATGTACCTGTAACTTCTAAATTGCACATGAAAGATTTGTTGAAGGCTTTTTGATTTAATGACACCCGACACAGCATTGTTTCAAAATATGCAAAAATTGTTTGTTAAATATACTGCGAAGGTTTGGAATTTTATAACTCAAGGAGGTGTGAATATACTGCTTTCTACCGCACATGAGATCTGCCAAATCCAAAATTAAAACATAGAAAATATTAATCTGAGAGCAGCTAAAGGCAAATACTGTTCTTTCTTTTTTGTTTCTCTTGTTCTATGATTGTCAAGCACTCTACTGCAAAGCAGTGGGGAAAGACTGTCATGGAGGCCCGGAGAATCCTCAAAATGAATTATTCATAGATCCAATCGTGATATTTGAGGAAACAATGGTAAATTTACTTGCCTCTTATTATACAATAAGTAACTATTCTCTTCCTGACAAGGAGAACTTTGATGTAAAAAATGATGTTTAGCCTCATTCTCCTTATTAGCTTGATATAAAAAAAAGTTTGATAAATGAAAGCTAGGAAAAAAAATGCAAAGATCTTTCCAGAAATGGACACCCAATATTTTGAAAAAGGGAAACAATTCTCAGGTTAAAAAACATGTAACTGTTTCTTCATGGAATACTCAAGTCTTTATTCACAAGCACTCTTCCTGGGCCTAGAAAATCATAAAGTCAAATATGAGCAAGTCTAGTGGAAAATCTGTGATGATAATCTTGGCTGGAGTCGTATTTTTAACAGGCCTTGAATGTGTGTGCCGGATTATCCAGATGGCCATACAGGAATCAGCCTGATAGGATTAAACCTTTATGCTGAACTCCGCTCCATCTGTTCCAGGTTTGCCTTTCCCTATCTGAATATGAATTTTAGCCTCCTTATGTCTGGGAGTGGGACTAAATGCAACACTAAAAACATAGATGCATGGAGACAATTTAGCATTTCATTAGGGAGTCTTAGTTGATATTACCTTAGTCTTTTTTCTCGAAAGCATTTCGGCTAACAATTTCGCTAAAAAGAAATTTAAAAGCACGTACAATGCACTTTTTTTTTAGTTAGAGAGTTTTTATCTTTCTCTTCCTATGGAATTCTAGAGCTCATTCAATTCAATTCAGCATCATAACAGAGGGCTACATGGATGTCCGCTCACAAAAATAAAAATGGGAAGACATGAGAGCCTCTCAGAGAAACGACAACAGCAATAGGGGATTCAAAACTATGATTGGATGAGTGACCAAAGTGGAGGATACTTATATGTGTGTGTTGTTTTCTTTCCATTTTGAGAAGATCTGTACTATCAGTTGACAAAATTATTTACAACTGTTTCTATCATGTCCACTAGGCTTTCCCTGTTTTAAGGAAGCTCTTTTTGCTGGGGTGGGGAGGCGGAAAGGCTGGAATTCAGAGCTTCACCTTGAACGAAACAGCTGACGTAGGTTGTCAGGTGAACATGTCTCGGCAAACAGGGAAGTTCCTTGTTGAAAATGTATGTGAGAGCAGTTCTAAGACAGAGGCCAGTGAGCTGTCAAGAGGCCAGAGTCTGGGTGAGGGTTCTGGGGTCTCCAACTCAGTGAGAAAGTCAAAAGGAGGCTGTGACAGTGGGCTCAGAGGAGAGGACCAATGGCAAACTTCCCAGAAGAATACCATGAATAAATGGAGAAGGTGCAAGAGAGAGGACTCTCTGAGAAGCCTACAGTGGGGCTGATTTACAGCAACATAATCCTTAGAGGTGCTCAGTGTGTTTGTGATAAAAATCACGAGAAACAGTAGCCTGTTAAGCTTCGACCCCTAAGAACACAGAATCCCCAGCAGTCTCAGAGGGTTCCACAGGGTTCCCACAGTCCCTAGGTCACACTGGCTCTTGCTCTAGCTGTCATGAAGGGAGGGGTCAACGTGCCAATCAGATACAAGGCTATTTCAAAGAGTTCGAGAAAAACTGAAATTAAAAGATATGTTTTTTTTGGTATAACAATTTTTTTATCTATGCATATTTTTTCATTATACGCATTTTTTTTTGACAGGCAGAGTGGACAGTGAGAGAGAGACAGAGAGAAAGGTCTTCCTTTTTTCAATGGCCGCTGCGGCCGGCACACCACGCTAATCTGAAGCTACAAGCCAGGTGCTTCTCCTGGTCTCCCATGCGAGTACGGGGCCAAAGGATTTGGGCCATCCTCCACTGCACTCCCTGGCCACAGCAGAGAGCGGGACTGGAAGAGGAGCTACTGGGACAGAATCCGGCGCCCCAACCGGGACTAGAACCTGGGGTGCCAGCGCCACATGTGGAGGATTAACCTAGTGAGCCGTGGCGCCGGCCCATTATTCGCATTTTCCATGAATGTTATAAAGGCCTCTTATAATTTAGGTTTTTCTACACATAGGTATAGTTTTTCTATTTAAGTAGTACCATTAAGTGGACAGATAACAGTAAAGCTTACATTTGAGCTTAAGGTAGCTTATATTAATGGGTATGAATTTGCACATAAACTATGTTAAACACATGTCTTTGTCTCCTTAATTGACAAGAATACTAGTTAGATACTAAGGATGACTTCTGGAAGTAGATGGTGTTAAGCCAGGAAGTCCCTTATAAGTCATCTCTTTTAAGATGGACACACTCACACACCCCTCCTGTCTATACTCCATATTTTACAAATAAGTGAAGACACCTGACTATTCAATACCATTACTTAATCTGCTTTGCCCAATAAAGTAGCTACTAGATGTAATTTCAGTTGATGAAAAGCAAATGAAAGTTATTTTCTCAGGTATACTAACTACATTTCAAGTGACCAACAGCTACAGTGGCTAGTCACTGTCGCACTGGGCTGCTGCACAGAGATCAAACACTTCTGCCATCACAGGAAGTTCTATTGGGTGGAGCCAATTTCAGGAACAACTGAAAATAACTGACCCTGCAATGGGTAAACTAATCAGAGCTATCGTTTATGGGGTGCTCCCTATATAACCAAGACTGGGCTAACAAATATTAATCTCCCATTACTCCAAGTTTCACAAAAGCAAATACCCAAAGAGCCATGCAGAAAAGTAAGTTAATGTAATGGAAGAGGCGTAATACAAGGGGAATGGTGGGGATCTGGCTAAATGCAGAATACAGAGAGCCCATCCAAAAGGGACACACATCTGAGTTTGACAACACAGTTGCTATTTGAAAATGTGGATCCAGCACTACAGGTTGAGTACAGCTTTCACCTGAAATGCTTGGAACTAGAAGTATTTCAGCTTTTAGGCTTTTTCAGATATCAGAGGATTTGTATAGATATAATGATTTCTTCAGAATAGATCCCAAGTCTAAGCATAAAATGCCCTATGTTTCATACACACCTTACATGCATATCCTGAGAGTAATTGTAGAAAATATATTGGTGTACTTGCATTTTCACTATAATCCATCACATGAGGTCAGGCATGGAATTTACCATTTATGGCATCATGTTGGTACTCAAAAAGTTTTGGATTTTGTAGATTTTGGATTCCAGATTTTCAGATTAGAGATGTTCAATCTGTACCAGCTCTTCTAATTATAAAAGGAATTTGCACATCCACATTTTCATATAAAAATATCTTTATTTTTAACTGTCAGCAATAACTATCATTTCTTAAAGTATCATGCAAATGAAATGTAAAATGGATGAAGTCTGGATTTAGTCCATGATCCACCAGAGAGTAACTGACAAAAATCCTTGGAGGGCCAAAAAGAATCTTTCAGTTATTAATGTTTGCAGCCACATAACTAATACTGCCATTGACTTATCAAAAATAAACACAAACCACAATCATGGGCAATTCTGCTTCTGATTGTTTCAGGCCTCTTTGAAAACACATGGAGGTTCCAGCTAAGCTTCCATTGCTATGCATAAGATTTTCAATAAGCAGTTTGGAAGACGAGCTCCCTGCTCCTGAAGGATTTCTATTGTCATCATGCAAGACAGCATAGATAGTGACTTTTTAAGGGAACCGTGTTTTGAATGTGAGCAGCATTTCAAAAATCAACCTTGCCAAACCTTTAATAATGCACAAGTCCTGCTTGGTGCTTTTTGGAATAGTTCTGCTTATATTTCTCCGCACAACCGAGGCTGCTATTGCTAACGTATTTGAGTGAACTTTCACTGTGGACAGCCTTATCATTCTGAACCAGTTTCCTCTCCTCACTGACACATTCGGTGATGCTGCAATCCAGCGTTTGTTATAGCACAGATGTTTCCGTGGTGATGATCTGTGACGTCACAAGCAAAGGATTGTGTATCATCTAACTGATCCATACAGGTGAGCAAAGCAAAGGGAGAACTCCACTTCCTTTTTACATTCCATGATGTTCTGACTCAACTTCCTCTACAAGTACCCTTTGGCATCTGGGCCATTCTCTCTGGATTGTGAAGAGCACACACACTTGCCTGTTTGTGATTCCCTTCTGCTACATGATTATTAATTATGTGCAAAGTCTAGCCCACACACAAAGACACAGAGTATCCTTCCTCAAAAATTAGCCAACAAAATCATGTCCACCCTCATAATTATGATCAATTCTCCCTTTACAACTTTGTTTCCTGTCTCTCTCAACCTGGAGGGAGGACTTGGCTGCCATTAGGAGCTCTGGCTTTGGATTCAGGAAGCCTCAGCTCACATGTCAGCATCACCTCTTACCAGTTGGGGCAAATCGCTTCATTTTTTATAAACCTAAGTTACTACCACTTTAATCAGGGATAACAATTTTAAGAGAGCTTACCTCATGAGGATGTTCTAAGGTTTAAATTAGTTAATCTATGTAAAAATTTCAACGAAGA
This sequence comes from Oryctolagus cuniculus, assembly GCF_964237555.1. Classification (NCBI taxonomy): domain Eukaryota; kingdom Metazoa; phylum Chordata; class Mammalia; order Lagomorpha; family Leporidae; genus Oryctolagus; species Oryctolagus cuniculus. The sequence continues at coordinate 45,721,044 of NC_091437.1, forward strand.
GTAAGCAAGGAACAGATGTAAGATGATGACAGAACCAAGAGGAAGAAGAATGGATGTAGGAGAAAAAACAGGGAGATAGGGAAGAACAAAAGTAAGATGGAAAGAGCAAAACCCATTGTCTGCAAATGTTTTTTGCACATTCCCACTATTCCTTTTTCAGGAAGTTTGTACCACTTGCCTCCACTCAGTTATGCAGTTCCCTGCCAAAATGACCCATCTTCTGCATGAAGCTTTTCTATCCTAGTTTACAAAACACTAACCCTTTAATGAACTCCTTTTGTTTCCTATTCCTTTGTCATGCCCTGACCTTTTCCTTGAACTTTTATCTTGATATACAAGATGTGTATATATAGATAGTTGGGCATGCACCTCTGTGTGCAAATCAGTCCAATTATTCAACTCATCCCTTGCAGACAGGAATTTTCTTCATTCACAAACTAAACGGCACTCTGCATGAAACCAACACCTGACAATTAACTAGCATTCAGTTTTCCAAGGACTTTCCCATAACATTACCTCAACCATTCTTAGTATCAGCCTTAAGTATGAGGCAGCCAAATTTCAGAGACTCATTTAAACTTGAGACTTGGGGAGTCTCTTTTGATCAATACAGTCAAATACTTAAAAAAACACCCTTCAATGATGGTGTTTATCTGAAATTTCTGCTCAGTTTGACTAAAATTTTCACTTCAATCAGATAAATACAGCCGAAGTCCCATAAAATCTTAGTTGTGCAATGTTTTATCCCCAAGATAGAGGGTGGATATTTATTAACTTTACAGAATATTACTACTCTATTTCCAAGTAAAGTTATTTTCCCCCTAAGACTCAGACCCATGTATGAATTATAGTAAAAATTTCTCTCCACCTTCTTCTGTTTCCAAGTTCAGAAAATGGCATCCCAATATAACACCACAGATGCCAATTTAAACACAGGAACATTGAAAATACTGCCAAACTTCCAGGCTTAGAAGCTTTTCTATTGTTACAAGTTGGGCTGCTAAACACAAGCTTGAGATTTTGAATATCTAACACAAAGGAATTTCAAAAAGTTTATGAAAAAAATGGAATTAAAAGTTAAGTTTATACTGATGTGGAATATTTTTAAATCTATGGATGCATGGTTTTTCTCATTATATATGCCTTTCATGAATTTTTGAAGACTCACTCATATGTAGGGGTTTCAAAATTGTTTTGAAATTCAAAAAATTAACTTATTTTTTTAAATTCCGTTTTCCACAAACATTTTGAAGTACTCTAAGTGATAGCAACACTATGAGAATTTACATTTTTTAAGTGTAAGGCCACTTCCCCTTTCATTTTCAGCCTGGACATTATCCACCTCAATGGTGTTCATGATAGAACTTTACATGTGTAAACAAAGAAAATAATGACCATTAGGTTATCTTAATACTTAATAACATTTTTCCAACTCTTTTCTTTCTTTTGTGCAACAAGAATTGGATGCCAAAGGCCTTTAGCTAACCAAATCAAAAAGAATGTTTAGGATTCTGCCAAAATTAAAAGGTAGAAGAATATGAGGTCTGACTTTAAAGATTTGTTGCACATAATAGTTACTAGGAGAGCACAGCTGGTTTGATGATTCAGCCAGAAGATTTTGGCAAAGAAAGACCAAAGATATATTTGCCTTCTCTAGAAATGATAAAAAAAGAAAAAAAATTCTGATCTGCCTGGGACACACTCACCATCCCACAGATAACATATGTAAAGTCATGTGCCATAGGCCCAGCACATAGTAGGTATTCAGGGTCTATTGGCTTCCCCAACTCATCCAAAGAGAAGTAGGTCAAGAATAACAAAGAACCAGAGAAGATCCTCAATATGTACCAACCACGTTAATGTTAATCTACCTCCTCAGTAACAGTCAAAGACTGCCGCTATCTGTTCATATTTTACATGTACACCTATCTGGAAATTTTTATGCCTTCGCCAAAGGAACTGTTGTGTTTAGAAAAGGCCTCAGACCTGACACTATCTGCAAAACCTATTCCCTCTGTCCCTTTATTTCATTTCTCCCAAGAACTGCAGATGAAAAATATGGGTTTGAATAACTGGTGTCCTGCTGATTGCAACTGTCAATTAAATAAGCCGGCAACACAGGAGCATATGTTTGCATATAAAATATTGATTAATTTAACAGATTTGGTTAAAAATATATTAGTACTTGGGTTCTGCTTTCATGCTTAGTGGTCAGATATGCATTCAGTCAATTCAGATCTATTTCTGCATCCTGTGGGCTAGAGAGTGTTACTTTTGTGTTTCTCTTTTCTCTTCCTTCTCTGGTTCCCGTCTGGTTTCCCATGTCAGTGCTTCTGTTATGACTGACCAGCAGCACACATTTAAGCAGGATTTTAATTACTAGGTCATCTCACAGCCCAATCTCCCATGGCAAGAAAAGAAACGGTTCCATAATCCATGCCTCAGACTTTCTCTTGCACCTCTCCAGGTAAATCTCTTTTTTTCAAGGATGCTAAAATCATGCCGATGGCATCATATTCATCTGATAAGAATGATGATCACCTAATTTCTATAAAGTTTCATTTCTGTCCACTGAGTATTTCAAGTTGCAAGACTGGCACAGGGAGTTTGAGATGGGGTGCCCGATAGCGTGACGTGATACCAGGATTTTTTATCTTAACCCAGAAAAGCACCTTCCTGTATATCACTGCACATGCCAGCTACCTTACCCTTGGGATTTAGCATAGATCTGGCTTTTCAATTGGCCTTTGAGTAACGTCGTCAATCTGCTTCAATTGAAGCACGTATTATATTACATGCTCAAATAGCAGGAGAATTTCTCTCCACCTCTGAAGTCCAATGTTCAGGGATTAGCGTTGACTAAACAGTGGGAAAGAACAAAGGCAATGTCCCCTTGTGTCAGCTACTTGGAGGTCCAAAAGCAGCAGACACAAAGCCTAACTCTTTTTCTTTCCGACCACAACCAAGTCCTGGAAGGACTGCCTCAGTTTCCCTCATTAGTTACATAGACATAACAATAGTAGTGCCTTCCTGTGGGTGCCCAGAACATTAAAAGACAAGGCACAAAGTGCTTACCACTGAACTACAAGCCATAGAAAGTTTTTTTTTTTTTTTTAAGATTTATTTACTCATCTGAAAAGCAGAGTTACAGAAAGAGGAAGAGACAGAAAGAGACCTGGGCTGGGTCAGGCTGAGCATCTTCTAGAGGGTCTCCTTTGTGGGTTGCAGGGACCCAGATACTTGCACCATTTCCTGCTGCTTTCCCAGGTGCAATTATCAGGAGCTGCCTCAGAAGGGAAGTAGAAGGGACAGGAACCGGCACCCATATAGGATGCCGGTGTTGGCTTAACCCACTGTGCCACAACCCTGACCCATTAAGTTCTACAGCTGCTATTACAGCAGCAAAATAATCACCACTCAAAATACTGGTTAAGAGCCAGCATTTTATGTGACAATGAGCCAGGTCATCCTGTGATTAAGAAAATATAACGGCCAGGGCCAGCATTGTGACGTAGGGGGTAAAGCCATCACCTGAGATGCCTGCATCCCATATGGGCGCCAATTCACATCCCAGCTGCTCCACTTCCAACACAGCTCTATGCTAATGGCCTGGGAAGAACAGTGGAGGCCAGCCCAAGTGTTTACATTCCAGGCATCCTCATGGGAGACCTCGATGAAGCTCCTGGCTCCTGGCTTTGACCTGGCCCAGCACTGGCCATTGCCACCATCATGGATAGTGAACCAGTAGATTAAAGATCAGCCCCTCCCTCTAACCCTGTTTTTCAAATAAATAAATAAATCTTGTGTATGTGTGTCTGTGTAATAGATCCATAACTTCCATGTAAAAGAAAAACCAACCCAAGAGAAATTTCTCAATTTACTTTCTCAAAAATGGATCTCAGATATAAATCTGTATTTCCTATTTACATTTCCTCAAGCTTCTAATGGTTTCTGTTCACAAAGAGTTTTGAACATGATTTCTTCTTCTCTACCTACAACACTCTTTCCTCTTTGCCTAAGTGCTACTCTTTATTAAGCATTTAAAAACTCCTGATTGTTCAGACTTGGCTGAGACACGTTATTTTCAGCTCTTAACAATTTATATTTCTGCTTTATGGCACTTTCCATCTCTGCAATTCCAATTATTCTATGTACCATTATTTGCTTAACCACAACACCTAAATATGCATACATGCATGACCATATACCTCCTAATGTCCACAACTGTTCCTACCTTGTTCACCTCTGCACCTCTATTCTGTAATACGGTCAGTCAAAATGTGTTAATAGATGTGTAACTGGATGAATAAGCAAATGAATGAAAGAGGAATCATCATGGTAATTGAGATATTAAGGCATGAAACATACTAGCTCAAAAGTTAAAATCTCATCCAGCAGTTCTTAACAACTGACTACACCAGAAGGGGCTTCCTAATGGATGAGGAGTGGCTACGTGCTGTCTGGTTTCCTGGGCTGATCTGGCTCCCATTCCAGCAGCAGGCACACCATTCTCTTCGGGGGTTAAAATTAGCACCTGTAAGCTCCCCCTGAAGTGGGCTGTAATCACACAAGGACCCAGGTGGACCTTGCTGACAGATGTTAAGGTTAGAAGGAAGGGTAGCAGCCAGATGAGAAAACAGAGCCACCCGCTTCCGGAGGCACCAGGACTTCCTGTCTTCAGGCCCGGCTGGTTCCTGCTCCCCCGCCTCCTCCCCCATGCATCAGTCTCAACACAGTTGCAGCTCTTTTCTGTCATTTGAACTCAAACCCTATCTCGGAAATTGATGGGCGATGCTGCCCTTGACAACACAATGTCAGCTTTGCTCAGTGTCCAGCTGGTCCCGTATACATTATCATAATGTGCTGCCTGGGTGGACCGTGGCTGTTTCCCTTTCTTGACTCAAGTCCTCTTTCCAAACTAATTTCTGCTCTCTGACATGCAGATACTGCTTGTTTAAAAATAAAAACAGAGTTAACAACTGGGAAGAAGTTTTGAGTTTTAAAATACTATTAGGATATTGGGTCTACATTAACAGTAAACTGAGTCTAAAAGGCTTTCCTTGAAAAAGCAATCTATGATTCTTGAAAAAAAAAAGGGGGGGGGATGTTTCCCAGGGTCTAACACACTGTTTCCTGGGGATCTGAAAGAATTATTACTTCCCCAAACTTTTACAATCCTCATAGCATTTCCCAAACTTCAGTCATGATTTTGCTCCATCCTGCTACCACTGAAGCTATTACTTTCATTTAGCTGCTGCTATTTTTGTTTATATCCTTTTACTTTTCCTTGAAATTTAGTCTGTGAGATGATGATGTTCTAGTTGAGTTGTATTGTTTGACTTATGTATCAAAATAAATACAAGACTATTAAACATTTCAATGTTTTTCCCTCATCACCTAAAATTATTTACTGCCTGAGAAACACTGGTTTAAAAGCTCACTGCTAACCATCAAGTGGATTATACACTATCTTCTCTCTAATGAAAGAATTCAGGCAGAACATCTGGTGAGTGCTGCCCAAGACACGTGTGGCTGTGTGTCACACAGACTGCCTAGAACCCAGTTAACCTCCTGAAGAGATGCCCAGGTGGAAGAAAGTGAATCATAGGTCTATTCCGTAGAAGCACCATCATGTTAGCATTTTGGCAGCCACTTCCCAAGGCTGTGTGTGTGTGAGCATCTCAGGAGATAAGGGAATCTCTCACAGAATTAACTGGGTTCAAACAAGTAACCATCAGAGTTTGACAGGTTCTCCTAAGCCCCACCTTAACTGATGAGGGAACTAGGCTCCGAGAAAATGAAGTACAGACTTGAGGTCATATAGCAAGTTAAAAAAAAAAGAGAGCTTCCTTGTCATTTATTTCTGCATATGTAACTAAAAGTATCCAAACAAAAATATTTCAAATGTAACTCCTGGCCACTGCCTCTAAATATCTAATGTTAAGGAGAGTTTACGAGCAGTCCATTGGAGCTTTTCCTCAAATATTAACATCACTTGGATCCTCTAGAAATTTTCTGGTAAGGAATGTTTCTGTAACAAGTACTGGGAGGGCCTTGTTTGCAATTACCAATTACGAAAATAAATTAAAATTATGATGCTTTTATAACCAAATATAAGCTAAATAGTAGGCTTCCAAAAATCGTGTCACCTCTGCCAGAAAGCACCACCACCCTGCAACATACCACACTTGGTGTTTATTAAAAGAAATTGGTGGAGTTGGCACTGTGGCATAGCAGGTAGAGCCGCAGCCTGCGGCGCCAGCATCCCTTACGGGTGCCAGTTAGAGACCCGGCTGCTCTACTTCCAATCCAGCTCTCTGCTCTGGCCTGGGAAAGCAGAAGATGGTCCAAGTCCTTGGACCCTTGCACTTGAGTGGGAGACCCACAAGAAAGTCTGGACTTTGGATTGGCACAGCTGCGGCCATTACGGCCATCTGGGAAGTAAAGCAGTGAATGGAAGACCTCTCTATCTCTGTCTCTGCCTATCTGTAACTCTGCATTTCAAATAAATAAGTAAATCTTTAAAATAAATTAGGTGAGGCTCATCCATTTCTGAGATCTAACAAAAATAACAAATATACTGGAACTTTTCCCTAGTTTACAAGTTAGTCAAGAAATTCATATTATGATAACAGTCCCTCCAAATCTGTATCAATTTCTAATGTTATTTCTAACATGGGGTTCACTAACCCTCCAGTGTCCTAACAGTTGCTGAACTCAAAAATCTCATGAATCTCATGGCCTTCTTTTTTTCCACCTTTACTGTGACACAGAAGCCACATGGCCAACAAGTGATTTCCAGAGAGATGAGTTAAAACATTCCTGAAAGGGACCAGTGTTGTGGCGCAGATTAAGCCACCACACATGATGCCTGCTCCCCTGATCAGAATGCGAATTCAAGTCCCAGGTGCTGTGCTTCAGATCCAGCTCCCTGGGAAGGCAGCAGATGATGGCTTAAGTACTCAGGTCCCTGCCACCCATGTGAGAGACCCAGATGGATGCCTGGGTTTGGCCTGGCCTAGCCGCAGCCATTGTGGTTATTTGCAGAGTGAACCAGTAGATGGACTATCTTGTTCTTTCTCCCTCTAGTAAATAAAATCAATCTTAAACTCTTGCAAGTAAGTAACATATTATGAACCTCCTTATTATCTAGATACTGTCATAGAAAATAAACCAGTCATCACGTAAAATCAGCATTTTTAAAAAATTTGACTAGCAGAATGTGTTCCAGCCATGTGAAAAACAGGTTACTGAAGGAAAATGAACTTTAAGGTATACTTACACGATGTGTCCTATTTTTTAAAAAAGGTTTGCCCTGGGCGATATTTTGAAAGGTCTATTTAAAATACTCGCATAATTGCCTTACTTGTATGGAGAAAAAAATAAGAACAATGGGAAAGGAGATGGGAAGAATTTGGCATTATTTTCTAAGAGCAGTAATCAAGAATACAGACTCCAGAACAGGGCTTTCTGGTTTTGATCCCTGGGTCAACTATTTCTCTGTGACACTGGGTAAGTTATTTCCCCTCTGTTTGGCCTCAGTTTCCTCATCTTTACAATGGACGCCTATAGCACTTGTAGGTACACCTAGGGTCTAATTCCAGGTCTAGTTTTAGTTAATTTTATGGACTCTAAACTCCAATTTACGCATCTATAAGATAGGGATAATAATTGTCATATCTAATCAGGTTAGTTGGAGGATCATCCTGTTGGCATACAGTGAGTGCTCCATAAAATTTGGCTGGTAATAGGCAAAAAGTAACCAGGAGTAGGAGTACTAATACTAATATAATAGTTTGTTCTGATCACCTTCAAGCATAGCAGTAACCTGAGCATATTTCTCCTTTCACAGCCAAGCTGTGGGTGGTCACATTCAAATAAGGATGCGATATAAATTTCTGCTTAGCAGTTACAGGTTGATCTGCCCGAGGTTAAGATTTTGTGGACTCCCTCGTCCCTAGCATTAGGACTTTTGGTGCTACCTGCCTTATGAATTCCTCAGGGGGTACACTGGACATCAGTCTTCACTGACTGCCTTGCAGATTATCTGGCTTACCTGCCACATCCTTCCGAGGAATGACAAAAGGCCTCTTCTCAACTGCTCAAGAAAAAGGCCTGACTTGATACTTGAAAACCTGGGGTGTTGGTGTTCTCTTTTATGATACATAGGGGTATCCTTAACCCTAAGGTTCTGTTCTTCCCTCTGTCTTCTATCTTCAAGTGGAAAAATCAGTTGGTAAGTTGTAATTTACCACTGCTGCCACAAAGGATGCCAGCATTTGTCTACTCAACCTAGACCCTTCCTGCAGGTCCTCATGCGTCAGCGGGCTTGGATGAAGTTCTGCAGCAAAGCCAGTTGCACAATATCATGCAAGCTCTACTATTGGGCTTTGAATGTGCATTTCTGTCAAGAAGTTGGCATAATTGTATGCGATCCTTGGAAATCCCAGAGGCATGGGAAGCAAGCCTAGGCCCCCTTGCATTGGCCCCCGACACCGTGTCACCCAGAGACCAGGAAGCTATGCAATCCCGATTCGTTCTTGCTGACCCACATATCATGGGCAGGGGAAAGGGCACTGAAAGGACTCTGACGCAGAATGAGCTTTATCAGAGGATGCGTAGGTTCCGTCTCTAGGTTCTACTTGCCATCTGTGCAAAACGAGGGTAGGGGAGTAAAGGAGATGACCTTCCATACTTCAGGGACTCCTCACTCCGCTTGAGCTGCAGCTCAGCTATTGCCCAGGCTGGGAAGGGGGAGAGGGACAGTGGGGAAGAGGGAGAGAAAGATTTGGGAGGGTACATGCTTATTATTTTAGTTTATTTCACTCACCAATTTTATTTTATTGAGGTTGTTTTATTGGTTTAATAGGAGGGTACTCTGAAATGTTCATGGGAAATGAAATTATCCAACAAGTTTATTTTGTTGCACACATTTTTAAATTCATGCACACTTGGGTTCTTCAGAAAGCTTCTGGGGAGACAGCTGTTTACTGGTTGAGATGCTCATGTCACACATCAGAGTGCCTGTGTTTGATTCCTGGCTTTGGTTCCTGACTCCAGCTATTTGCTAATGCGTATCCTGGGAGGCTGCAGTGATGGCTCAAGTATTTGGGTTCCTGCCACCCACCTGCGAGACCTGGATTGGGATCTTGGCTCCCGGCTCCAGCCCTGGCCCAGGCCCTGTCATTGCAGGCATTTGCTCCATGAGTAATCTCTGACATCTTGAATCAGCTTTCTCCACATGTGCATAATACAACAAATTTAAGTGCAGCTGAGCACAAGAAGTCAATGGGGCTGGACATGTAGAGGCAAACAAACAGCAAAGACTGCTTCTTTCTGGAGCAAGTGGATTAAAGTAGTTCATAAAGATCAGGATAAGATCACATTGTCAGAGCAGCTGGAACCAAATGATCAGAATTAACTGCAGGTGTTGAAAACTTGATTCTATTTTCCTAAAACTGTAATCACAACAAGGGGATGGGCCCACTGACTCCATCACTACTCATTATTCTCCAAAATATTTTTAGTTTGACCAAAGCCCACTTCTGTTTTGATTTGTTTTATTTTGGGATCTGGCACATGCACATTTCATGTCTCAATCTTTATATTTACTTTGAAGGAAAATTCAATTGTTCATATCTGATGCCCACAAAAGCTAAATTTTAATAATTTTCCATTTTAATATATTAGTATGTTTTAAAATCACCTGTATTTGAGCCAACAAACTAACCCCAGGTCAGAATTCATGAATGTTAAAAATGTCCATATTCTCCAAGTTCTTGATGAATCGTTCCACTTTTTGTCCCAAATAAACAGGAAGGCTGAACAAATTCATAACAACATCAAGGAAAACCCAGATCTGAGGAACAGCAGAGTGGGGCCTTAACCCCCATCATGAGAGGACCCCTGCCTATGGGGGAGCTCTGGGATTTCCTGGCACCCACGGAAGGGGCAAGCCCTGCAACAGTCCAAAAAAGAGGGAGGAGAAAGAGGGGAAGAGGGGAGGACACAAGCACGCCAAAATAATATGTATGTATGTATGTATATATAATATCCTTTTTTAAAATGAGCATTTAAGCTGCTTGTCAAACGGCTTCCTGACAAAGTCACTAGAGTGTATTCACAGGCATTTGCATAAATGCTGCCGGTGAGTTCACCATAGCTGCTAGCGCTAATGGTACATAAAGTAATTTAGTCACTTCTCCCAGCATTCTATGTCAGAATGATGAGCACCGGCACTTTGCCTTGTTGCATATTAGATCATTAGATAATAAAGTGTTAGCACATGCAAGCTGACAGGGTCTCTGCACTATAGCATCCAGAGGGCAATGCATTTTGCCACAGGGGGGAGAAATAGAGAAACTGATGCCACAACTGGCCTTAAATTCAAGTCAACATAACCTGACACCCAGCAGAACAATGACAGTAACAACATCCCCTGAAGCCCTGTAAAGCGCCCCAGCACACAGACCCCAGCAATCTGCTCAGGTGACTACAAGACGGGCAAGCACGCAAGCTGCAGAGCTGTGCATCACTGGGGGTGGCAGCCATTCAGCTTCTTCTGTCCCAAGCCCACACTTTTTCAAAAAACCCTAAGAGCCCTTACATTTTGAGCCTGCCTCCCTCCACCAGTGTACGTCTTCCATAAACTACTGCTTAAAGAAACCTCACGAGCCTGAACGCTCCCATAAATATCTAGCCAAAGAAAATCTCGGTATTTATGAATGGAGAAAAAAATAGCAGGGAAGAGCAATTACCATGAGCTACAGCATGCCAGGATTCACCCTCTTTGGACCACACAAAATTCTATGAGATAAATTTGGCTTTGTCAACTCTCATATTTGAAATGCAGGGACATTTATGTGAGCACAGGAGGTTTTTTTTTTTGAGTCCATGGGTCATATAGCAACGACCATGCATGAATGTTAACCATGATCTGTTTCTACTTATATGCAGCAAGATGAGCCACGAAAGGAACTTTCCTCCAACTGTCTGGCAAGCAAGATATAAATAGAGATGTGCAGAGTAGCTCAAAATAATTCAGGCTACCTGTAAATGAGATGGTAAAAAGCTCAGAATGGGTAAAATGAAGGTTCCTCCAGGTTGCAAGAGGTGAAAATGCTTTGCAGTCTTACTGTGCAGGAGCTGTTTGAGGGAAGCGGGGAGTCGAGAGGCAGAGGGGTGGGATAGAATTCTGTAAGCTTGCAACAGGGCCTTGTTAAACAGGATTTCTCAATCACAAGATGAAGTATGACCCCCAAATCAACATGAATTAGCATCAGTCCACTCCCACACATTTCCAATGAAAGGGTTCAATAGCCACTTTCTGCTAATTAGATATTTATGTATCAGCTTCAAGCATCTAAATCGGTGGGTGGTTGTGTGTGGTTGGTTGACTCTGCAGAGAGGCAGATTTTGATGTTACTCTAGCATTCTTACTAAGGATCTAAGTATGTCTATCTTTTCATTCCTTAGGAGAAAAATGCAAGGAGGCTTTCGTGAACAGGAGGCCTCCTAGCTAAAAAAAATTCAGGACCTAGCTACCTACCCAACACCAGCTGATCATTCAGTCGCAATGAAATCTCACTATTTTCTTCAATACCATCCTAATAAAACAGCCACTTCTGACCAGCAAATGGGAACAGAAGAATATAATGTTGTCTTTAAAATTTAGAATAGCCTGATTTCCAAACTGAAATACCATCATATACTCCTGGAAGGTAGACTATTTGGCCTGGGAGGAAGCTTAGAGACATTTAGATCCAGAGGTCTCCAACTCCTTAAGCAGCCTGTGGGCTGCATTCTTCCCAAGGGACTTTTATTTTGCTCCTTTCCTCCCTTCAGCATTTCAAAATTTTGTAGTTAGTTACCAACAATTATAATTTAGAAGAGTTTTAATTCTTGCCAAACTGGGACATCTGTCCCCACTGGGCTGAAAGGCAATGGAGCACGTACTTGCCTGCCTTCAGTCTCTACCTAGCCTGCTTCCCTTGTTGGGGTCATCTGCCCCCATCCAAAGCACAGTTTCTTTTTAATCGCCTTACAGATCTTCATGTTCATTTCACCAAGACAGGAACCAGGGACCCCAAAGCTAGGGTGACTTGTCCAACATCACGCACAGGCCAGAGTGAAATTCGAACTCAAATTTGAAGTTCCTGGTACCTGTTTAGGACCCTACCATGCATATCACACTGAAAATGATGGGACTGACCTTCACTCTCCACAGGCACCCGTTTCTAGCAGGTTGTTTGCTCTGAGGGTTTTTTTGCTTTGTTTTGTTCATTGCAGGGATGGTTTAGGTAGTATTATGAGCTCTCTTACTGGCTTCTTAAGAATAGAAACAGCTGGGTGTGGGCTGCATGTGAACCATATTTGAAGTTCAATTCAGAACTAGCAAATCTCAAACTGGCAGTCAAGTCATTCCCCAAACTGGGCATGGATCCTTCCACCAGTCAAAAACCTAACTTTAGTTCTTAAGCTATTCCTCTCTAAATTGTGCCAATTGAGGTTTTCCCTGTTTTTTTTTTTTTCTTTCTTTCTTTCAACTAAAGATCTTTAGTCATGCAACACCTTAAGTGACTCCAAGGGTATTAAAAAGGTAACATTACTATAAAGTGAATAATTTCAAGTACAGAAATGGAACTAGGAATGTAATCATGAGCAGGTACTTCAAATGGCCTTCTGCAAAAAGTAATATCCATCCATCTCCGCGCTAATGAAACCATAAAGAAGCAGCTTTTGAAAGATGATGGTTTATTTTAAAAAGACTGCAAAACTGGATATGGTCAGGAATCTCTTCTAAGAGCATTATATCTGGCTAATTAATAAAAATACCATTTGTACATTCCTTAAGCACAGGGGTGGGAGAGGGAGACAGCAAAAATGATGACAGGATTATGCTTATTTAATAGGGATGCTGTCAGGAAAGTAAGTTTTCTACCTTAGCAGTTATATCATAGACAGCTTATATCCCATGGACAAATCAGGCCATCAGGTGACAATTTGTGTGGTAGTATTCACAAAAGAACTCTACTGACCTAACAAACTGGAAAGTGAAATGAGGGAAATGGGTTAATGTTTAACCGTAGGAAACTGGAGAACTTCCAGTATGGTAACTAGTTTCCTGTAGAGTCTCAGTTGAAGATGGATGGATGAATGGATGCATGAATGATGAGCAGATGACTGAAACACATGGCCCTTCTGAAAGGCATTGGCTTTCTTTGATTCAAATTTTCATCTGGTTTCCTTCAGTTCTCTCAAAGGCACCACTCATTGGCTGTAATTCTCAAGAAAAATATAATTTCTCCCCCACCATAGTCAACCTGAAGCAAGCAAGCTCTCTCACGTGATGAGGGGAGAGTTATGCACAGGGCACCAGTGGAGCACTTGGTCTGGACTTCATATTCGGAAAGCACCCTTCAACCTAGACTCTGGACCTGATCTCTAAGTGAAGTTCAACAAGTAGGCACATAGCTACACTGGCAGTCTTGTGAACAGAATGGACTCATTAGAAAACCTTAGTGGTCAACCATAAGTAGTTAAAATGGATGACAATTTTGGTGATACAAAATTGTATGGCTTTTCCTGATTTTTCCTACAGATTGGCCTTTTGTCATTTTGTGGTCAATGAGAGCTTGTAACAAAGCCGTGGTCCACATCTTCCTCTCTTTCTCAACTTGAAGGATGGAGATTCCAGCCCTTCTCAGGGCAGAGAATGGTGCAATGAGAAAGAGGGGAGAGCTCAAAGATACACGTCTTCAAACATTCATCCTTACGTATTGAAAATTAAAAACCCCAGAGGGTCGGTATTGCTCAAAAGGACATTTGAAATCGAGAGTAGAAAATGTGGTGGAGTGGAAGAAAGAAACCAAATTAATTCACAGTCAAGAGTAGTAATGCCAACCAATGAAAATGATTCGCCTACCATGTTCCAGATAAGAGGGCGTACCTTCCGAGGGGTCAAGCCTCCGCGCCCTCCGCCCGTGCTTTGAGTTGTTATGGACAAACATGTTATCAGAGACTGCCAGGACATGGCCATCGACGTTGACTGTCGTAGACACCACGACCTGGAGATGTGAGAGAGATGAATGAACATTTTAATATAAAAGCATGGTGGGTAATAAACTCAAGTTAAATAAATAACAGCTGGGAGCTGAAGAAAATTGCATAGCTATTTCACATAATAACTGGCGCTTATGCTGTACAAGTCTAACAAGAGGAGCTATTGATGAGTGGGTCTTTGGCATGGAACGCTTTTGATGCAGTTTTAAGTAAAATTGCACAGTTTATAGTTATACAGCAGAAGGTACACTGTTAACCATAATTTTAACAAGAGGATCTTTATTAGCATTTTTTTCTTACACAAGGGTGCTTGTGTTTCACCTAAATTACCCTTCAGTTTAGACACTGAAGCAGATATCACAGTTGATCATGCAAATAAAAGTCTTTTGAATCTTTAAAATATTTCCTCCCACTGTGTCAGTGTTAAGAAGATAAAGACAACAGAGAGGTTTCAGCAAGAGCTGGGGTGCATTTCTCCCTCCTAGGTCTGAGATTTCATATTTGCACTTTGTTCTTCCCAAGCTAGTTTGGTTCATCAGACCAAAGTCCCCTCATCACTATCACTATCACCCCTTCACCCCGAATCCCTGCTAATTAAAAGGGGAAAAAGAGCAATTGTGGGACTGGCCCAAGGCACAATTCAGACCCCCAGTTCATCTCATAAAGTGACTCTGAATCCAATTTGCGAGAAGTGACTCAAGCAAACGTGTTGTCTCAGAGAACTTTGACTAAAACAATGAGAAGAAATGACCTACACTTCTCCTTATATTAAACGGGGAAGGGGATTAAAACTGAAACCCACAGAGATATGTTTATTCATGCAACCTCTTACAACCAAATATA